>NW_027408660.1:0-1289 GCF_003265705.2 Callorhinus ursinus | reverse complement strand
GATGCGGGACTCGATCCCAGGACTCTGGGATCATGACCTGAGCTGAAGGCAGACGCCCAACCATCTGAGCCATCCAGGCGCCCCCAGCTAGTATCTTTAAAGTCATGATTCTGGGCTCTAGGTCTGACATTGTACTAATGTCCGTATTGAGTAGGTCCCTGGCTGACGGTACTACCTCTTATTCTTTTTGCTGATGTGATTTTTTTTCAACTTGTCATTTTCTCCAGAGGAGAATAGATGAATGAGAGAACTGAATGCTAACAGGTTAACAACGTCCCCAACAAATATACTCTATATAAATCAGAAAAGTCCTGAAACCAGGGGACAAGAAAGGGAAAGAAAGAAAAAAGAAAGAGAAAAAAAAGGAAAAAGAAAAAGATAAAAACAAACAAACAGAACAAAACAAATAAAAAACAGTATATGATCAAATATGATCGGGCAAGTGCATAGATCAGTGCCACACACTAGGTTTTGGGCGTATTTTGGTCTTTTAGAAGAAAGTGCCGCTAAAATTTTAAAGGAAGAAAGACATATTTGTACAAAATAAGGGTTGATACAATGAAGGGATGGAAGATGACTGTAAAGATGAAAATTATAAAAGATTTTATAAAAGGAATTGATAAGATAAGAAGTTGTTTGAAAAACGAAGAAGATTTTTAAAAAAAAGAAAAAAGAAAAGAAAGAAAAAGGGAGAGAATGTGATCAGGCAGGAGACTAGAACAAATCCATACACTAGTGACTTAGGGTATATTTTGATCTGTTAGAAGAAACTGTATCTAAAAATTTTAAAGAGGGCACTACTTATATATATATATATATATATGCGAAAAATAAGGGTAACTAGTATGAAGGGATAAAATATGACTCTAAAAATGAAATATAAAAAAAGGTTTTTTAAAAAAGGGATTGATAAGATGTTGGTTGGAAAGGGGAAAAAGAAAAATTAAAAAAAAAACAGTTAAAAAATTAACTTTGAAAACCTAATGAATCATGGTAAAAAAAGCCATGAATTCTATGTGCAGTATTCCCCTAGCGCTGGAGTTCTCCCGTTCTACTTGATCGGTATACTTGGTCTTGGCTTGCTGGCTGTTCCTGCTGATCTTCTGGGGGAGGGGCCTGTTGCCATGGTTCCCAAATATCTTTGCGGGAGGCGGAATTTCCCTGCCCTTGTGAGTCCGGGCCAAGGAAGCTGCTGGAGATTGCTCTCAGGAGATTTTGTTCCTTGCAAGCTCTTGGTAAAGCTTTGGAGGACCAGGGTGAAAATGGTGGCCTCCCAATCTCCACCTGGA
>NW_027408659.1:0-1289 GCF_003265705.2 Callorhinus ursinus | reverse complement strand
GAAAATGAAAACACAACTGTTCAAAATCTTTGGGATACAGCAAAGGCGGTCCTGAGAGGAAAGTATATAGCAATACAAGCCTTTCTCAAGAAACAAGAAAGGTCTCAAATACACAACCTAACCCTACACCTAAAGGAGCTGGAGAAAGAACAGCAAATAAAGCCTAAACCCAGCAGGAGAAGAGAAATCATAAAGATCAGAGCAGAAATCAATGAACTAGAAACCAAAAGAACAGTAGAACAGATCAACGAAACTAGGAGCTGGTTCTTTGAAAGAATTAACAAGATTGATAAACCCCTGGCCAGACTGATCAAAAAGAAAAGAGAAATGACCCAAATCAACAAAATCATGAATGAAAGAGGAGAGATCACAACCAACACCAAAGAAATACAAACAATTATAAGAACATATTATGAGCAACTCTATGCCAGCAAATTAGAGAACCTGGAAGAAATGGGTGCATTCCTAGAGATGTATCAACTACCAAAATTGAACCAGGAAGAAATAGAAAACCTGAACAGACCTATAACCACTAAGGAAATTGAAACAGTCATCAAAAATCTCCCAAGAAACAAAAGCCCAGGGCCAGACGGCTTCCCGGGGGAATTCTATCAGACATTTCAAGAAGAATTAATACCTATTCTCCTGAAACTGTTCCAAAAAATAGAAATGGAAGGGAAACTTCCAAACTCATTTTATGAGGCCAGCATTACCTTGATCCCAAAACCAGACAAAGACCCCATCAAAAAAGAGAATTACAGACCAATATCCTTGATGAACATGGATGCAAAAATTCTCACCAAAATACTAGCCAATAGGATCCAACAGTACATTAAAAGGATTATTCACCATGACCAAGTGGGATTTATTCCTGGGCTGCAAGGCTGGTTCAACATCCGCAAATCAATCAACGTGATACAATACATTAACAAAAGAAAGAACAAGAATCATATGATCCTCTCAATAGATGCAGAAAAAGCATTTGACAAAGTACAACATCCTTTCTTGATCAAAACTCTTCAGAGTATAGGGATAGAGGGTACATACCTCAATATCATAAAAGCCATCTATGAAAAACCTACAGCGAGTATCATTCTCAATGGGGAAAGGCTGAGAGCCTTTCCCCTAAGGTCAGGAACGCGGCAGGGATGTCCACTCTCACCACTGCTATTCAACATAGTATTAGAAGTCCTAGCCACAGCAATCAGACAACAAAAAGAAATCAAAGGCATCCAAATCGGCAAAGAGGAAGTCAAACTCTCACTCTTTGCAGATGATATGATACTGTA
>NW_027408658.1:0-1289 GCF_003265705.2 Callorhinus ursinus | reverse complement strand
GGAGGGACCTGTTGCCATGGTTCCCAAATGTCTTTGCCGGAGGTGGATTTGCCCCGCCCTTGTTGGTCTGGGCTAAGCAAGCTGCTTGGGTTTGCTCTCAGGAGCTTTTGTTCCCTGCAAGCTTTCCATACAGCTTTGGAGGAGGACGGTGAAAATGGCGGCCTCCCAATCTCCGCCCCAGAGGAGGCAAGAACTCGGGGCCCCGCTCCTCAGTGCGCCCCCAGAGAAAAGCAGTCATTCCCGTGTCCCCGGTCTCCGGCCGCACTCCATGCTCACCCGGCCTGTGACCGAGCGTTTCTATCTCTGGCACCCTACCCCGAGTGGAGGCTCCAAACCCAGCAGATCCCTGCGGTGCGCTCCCGCGCCGCTCCTCCCGGGGGAGGGAGGGGAGTCTCCCCGGCTCTGCCGCCTGTTGGGTCCCTGCTGGAGGAGCAGTGGCCCGACTGTGCCCCGGATCACAGTTTATGGCCACCCCGAGCTGGGAGCCCGCACCTCGGCTCCGTCTCTGCAGCCGGCTTCCCCGCTCCGATCCCTGGGAGCTCTGCCGCACTCAGGCACCCCCGGTCTCTCTGTGACCCCGAGGGTCCTGAGACCACACTGTCCCGCGAGGGTTCCACCCCCCGCTTAGCCACTGGAGCGACGTCCCTCAGCGGAGCCGACTTCTAAAAGGTCCGATTTTGTGCTCCGCGGCTCTAGCACTTGTCAGAAGCGGCCGACGGAGGCCCCCTCCCCCGCTGTCTATCCTCTCGAATATGGCCTCAGATTCACTTCTCCGCACGTCCTACCTTCCAGAAAGTGGTCGCTTCTCTGTTCAGAGAGCTGTTGCTACTCTCCTCTTTGATCTCCTGTTGAGTTCGTAGGTGTTCAGAATGGTTTGATCCCTATTCAGCTGAATTCCTGAGACCAGACGAAATCCGGGTCTCCTACTCCTCCGCCATGTTGCCCACATCGCCGCTCTTTCATAATGAATTTGTTGTGAGGAAATAATACAATTGAGAGTATTTGCCCAAATAAAAAAATTTTTTTTCTTTTTGCTTGGGGGCACTTGGGGGCACCTTGAGTAGCTCAGTTGGTTAGTTATCCAACTCTTGATTTTGGGTCAGGTCATGATCTTGGAGCCATGAGATCAAGCCTGTGTTGGGCTCTGTGCTGGGTGTAGAGCTTGCTTAGGATTCTCTCTCTTTCTCTCTCCCCCCAAACCCTCACAAGTACGCACGTGCTCTCAAAAAAATAAAATAAAATAGATTTCTTGTTCTAACCAGGTCTTCCTATTCATTAACCTATATGTT
>NW_027408657.1:0-1289 GCF_003265705.2 Callorhinus ursinus | reverse complement strand
ATTCTCAAAAATTCCTAACCCTGTTATATCAACCACAATAACTATTGCCCTAACAGTAAAACTCGGATTGTCCCCATTCCACTTGAGTTCCAGAAGTAACACAAGGAATTTTATCATCTTCAGGCCTAATCTTGCTAATGTGACAAAAATATCACACCACTAGCCATTCTATGTGAATCTCACCATACATCAACTCCAACCTATTAATAGCAATAGCCATTACATCCATACTCCTAGGAGGTTGACGAGGACTTCTCCAAACTCAAATATGAAAAATCTTAGCCTACTCATCAATCGCCCATAGGATGAATAGCAGCCATTAGAGTGTATAACCCTATGATGATCCTTAACTTGACAGTTGACATCATAAAAACACTCACTACATTCATATTATTTATATAAATTGCATCCACAACAACACTACCATTATCCCACACATGAAGTAAACTAACAGGTATTACCTCACTAACCTTCATATTAATACTATCACTGGGAGGCCTCCCCCCACGTTCAGGTTTCATCCCCAAATGAATAATCATTCAAGAAATAAAAAAATGATAGAATTATTATCCCAGCCCTAAGAGCTATTACAGTATCACTAAACCTGTTTCTACATTCAAATAACCTACACTACAGCACTAACTATATTCCCTTCGATGAGCAATAAAAAACGACAATTTGAAAATAGAAAAAAGATAACCTTCTTACCGCCACTGATTGTAATCTCAACCATATTGCTCCCACTAACCCTACTAGTATAAATTCTGGAGTAGAGGTTTAGGCTAAGAAGACCAAGGGCCTTCAAAGCGCTAAGTATTATCAAACTCCTGAACTCAAATTTAAGGACTGCAAGAATCTATCTTACATCAGTGGAATGCAGATTAAACACTTGAATTGAGCTAAGCCCTTACTAGATCGGTGGGCTTCCATCCCGTTAAATCTTAGTTAACAGGTAAATACCCTAATCAGCTGGCTTCAATCTACTTCTCCCACCACGTAGGGGAAAAATGACGGAAGAAACCCCAGCGGAATTGAAGCTGCTGCTTTGATTCACTGTGATATTACACCACAGAGCTTGGCAGGAAGAGGGCTAAACTTCTGTTCTTAGATTTGCAGTCTAATGCTCTTCTAGCCATTTTATCGATGTTCATATATCGTTGATTACATTCCACAAACCATGACTCTGGCACTCTTTAAGTCTTATCTGGTGTGTGGGCTGGCATGGGAGGTGCCACTCTTAGTCTCCTGATCTGTGCTGAATTAGTTCAGCCCCATGCTCTACTAGGAGA
>NW_027408656.1:0-1289 GCF_003265705.2 Callorhinus ursinus | reverse complement strand
ATCCAAGGCGATATTCGGGAGGATAGATGGCGGGGGAGGGGCCTCCGCCAGCTGCTTCTGGCAAGTGCTAGAGCCGCGGAGCACAAAATCGGACCTTTTAGAAGTCGGCTCCGCTGAGGGACGTCACTGCAGTGGCTAAGCGGGGGGTGGAACCCTCCCGGGACAGTGTGGTATGAGGACCCTCGGGGTCAAGAAAGACCGGGGGAGCCTGAGTGAGGCAGAGCTCCCAGGTATCGGAGCGGGGAAGCCGGCTGCAGACACGGAGCCGAGGCACGGGCTCTCAGCTCGGGGTTGCCATAAACTGTGATCCACGGCCCAGTCGCGCCACTGCTCCTCCAGCAGGGACCCAACAAGCGGCAGAGCTGGGGAGACTCCCCTTCCTCCCCTGGGAGGAGCGGCGCGAGAGCGCAGCGCAGGGATCTGCTGGATTTGGAGACTCCACACGGGGTCAGGTGCCAGACATAGAGACGCTCGGTCACAGGCCGGGTGAGCATGGAGTGCGGCCGGAGACTGGGGAGACGGGAGTGACTGCTTTTCTCTGGGGGCGCACTGAGGAGCGGGGCCCCGAGTTCTCAGCTCCTCCAGGCGGTGATTGGGAGGCCACCATTTTCACTCTCGTCCTCCAAAGCTGTTACCGAGAGGTTGCAGAGAACAAAAGCTCCTGAGAGCAAACCTGAGCCGATTGCTTAGCCCGGAGGGACAAGGGCGGGCAATTCCGCCTCCGGCAAAGACACTTGGGAACCGTGGCAACAGGCCCCTCCCCCAGAAGATCAGCACAAACAGCCAGCAAGCCAAGACCAAGTTTACCGATCAAGGAGAACGGGAGAACTCCAGCGCTAGGAGAATACTGCACATAGAATTCATGGCTTTTTTTTACCATGATTCATTAGTTTTTCAAAGTTACTTTTTTTGACTGTTTTTTTTTTTTGAATTTTTCTTTTTCCCTTTTTCAACCAACATCTTATCAATCCCTTTTTTAAAAAAAAACATTTTTTATTTTTCTTTTTTAGAGTCATATTTTATCCCTTCATAGTAGTTACCTTTATTTTTGGCATATATATATATATAAGTTGTTCTCTCTTTAAAATTTTGAGACACAGTTTCTTCTAACAGATCAAAATATACCCTAAATCACTAGTGTATGGCTTTGTTCTAGTCTCCTGCCTGATCACATTCTCTCCCTTTCTTTTTTTAAATCTTTCTTTTTTCAAACTTCTTATCTTATCAATTCCTTTTATAAAGTCTTTTATAATTTTCATCTTTACAGTTATCTTCCATCCCTTCATTGT
>NW_027408655.1:0-1289 GCF_003265705.2 Callorhinus ursinus | reverse complement strand
TCCCAGGGGAACCGGGCCTCCTGACCAGTGTCCCTGTTAGCTCTCCAAAACTGGCTCTCTCCAATCCCCTGGGAAGCATGCAGGCCCTTGCTGCAGGGACAAATCCCATTCCCTGCACGGGCTTTGCCCCTCCACTTTTCTGTGGGGGCCCAGGGAGCTACGATGGTCCCGCCCACCCAACATGGGCAGGGAGGATACAACTTTCCTGCTCCTGGAGACCTGAGGAGACGTTCCTTCATGGGACCAAATCTGGGAGGGTTTCTCTCCAACCCACATGCACTCCTTTGTCCCCCGTCCCAAGGAGAATACCAGCAACAACCTGAGTATTCTGTCATGGCAGCCCTGTCCTTCCAATACTACCCTCAGCCTCTAGCTGCCAACCCTTGCCAAGGCTTGAAGGAGGCAGGGAACCCCGGGAGCAACCACGCAGCACAGTGCTGAGGCGAGGGTTCCCAGCTTGTCATCGGTACAGGACAGGCCCAGGATGGGGCAGTTCTGCAGCCTGCATATGCTGAGACCCCTGGCTGGACGCAGCAGGCACATCCTCCTGCACAGTTGTCTGCTGCATTCAACCCACAGCACCAACCCTCTGTAGAAGCCTCAAGTTTTTTAGAGCAAGTTTGCTCAGCTTGCAGAGATGGAAGAAGACTCTCACCCATTTCTTTGTGGGCGTTTGCTGCAAGAGGATGCTCTGGGAGCCCTGGAAACACCCCACAGCGAGGAGGAGTTTCACGCCCTACTGGGCATGCTGCATGGCTCCACAGGGCCTCAGGCCTAGGAGCAGTGAGGCGTCATCATTCCCACACCACACTCATTCAGAACTTTCCGGAGATGCAGTCCCAGTGGGTCAGCAAGGAAAGAAACACACAGCGTTGTGCATGTGCTGAAGGAAGACTGATGCCCAAAGGAGCATCCATCCCTTGGAAAGACAGAAGAAGGATGTCCTTTCTGCCCTGTGGGTGGGCAACCATTTTTTTCCCAATGAGCACCAAGTTCCACAAAACCTCTGAATGCACCGTGGGCACCGGGCAATGGGCACCCTCCCCAACCCCTAATTGATCCAAAGCACTGTCAGGACACACATGTGACTTCCTCCCTGCCATCACCCTTTCCTCAGTGGCCTGGGAAACCCTGGCCCTGGCAGCCAAATGAAGCAAGGAGGAGAGGTCGAAGAAGGACACCTCCACATGCCTTTTCCTCCTGCCCAGTCAGAAAGTCCCATCTCCAGGAGCTGAACGTGTAGACCAAGACAGGACGCTACACATCTTGACCGTGGGAGCCCAGGGTCA
>NW_027408654.1:0-1290 GCF_003265705.2 Callorhinus ursinus | reverse complement strand
CTAGTGCATAAATAGCTAATAAGGATTTTGCTGTGGGGAAGGGGAGCAATTATTAGGAGTTTCCTCTCCCAGGCTGGGTGATAGATTTACTCCCTTGAAGAATTCTGTGTGGGAGACATCATTCTTCCCGTTTTATAGATGGGGTAGCCCAAAGAGATGCAACATATTTAACCCAAAATCACACAGCTACTCAGAGGTCAAGATGAGGATTTGAACGCACGTTTGCTGACCTCACTATCCTACAGCCTCAGTGGAATTCTTGGAAAGTCAAACCATCACCCTAAACACCCTCTGCTTCCTTTTACCCAAGCTTTCCTTGGTATTCAAACAATATTCCATAAGTAGCCAATGATAATCTCTGATTGGAGCTCTTTCATCTACGAATTATTTTAAGGTGGAACAAAATGCTACATGCAGATGCCCAAGTATTCTACCTGAAAAAAGTCTAGCCTGGACTGACCCAATATCATGACAGTCTAAAGTTTCCTGAAATCAAAGTGCTGAGCCTGAAAATACTGGGATAGTCTTGATCTACACTGGACATCACATCCTTCTCCAAAATACATAGGAATTCCCACTTGACCTTAGAGCCAATCTGACCACGCAAGTTTCTTTTTTCTTTTTCTCTTTCATTTCCTCTTTTTTTTTTAATTGGTGTAGGGATGACTGGACAATCTCGGGATGAGAGAGATTTTGCCTTTTACTCTCATAGTCTATCCTATAATTACAAGTGGCCAAGTATGGCAAAAAGAGCACTGGGCAATCTAATTCAAGCTAGCTGTGCTGGAACCTCTGTTTCCTCATCTGTAAAAGGACTGAATTAGACTGTGTAATCTCCTCTATTATCTCCAGTTCCAGCTCCAGAAATGTCTTATAATCAATACATGCAAAATCTAGTGTCTTCTCTACACCATCTGTGTTCCCTAACAGAGAATGGTGTGTCTAGCAAGTGTCCAAGCTAAAAACTTAGAATGACACCTTCCTCCTTCCTTCTGCTCACCCTCATCCCTCACCTCACCAAAATCCTCTAACCTCCGGCACACACATTCAGTATTGGTCACCATTCCCACATTTGTATTTCCAGCCTGAATCTCTCCTCTGAATGCCACACACATACGGAACCGCCTTCTTTATGTCCCTGCCGGTATGACCGGCAGGCATCTCACCCTAAGATTTCTGAAAATGAACTTTTGATGTTGTCCCAAACCTGTTCCAAACCTCATTATTCCAGTTGCTGGGGCCAAAAAACTTAGTGTCACCCTTGATTCCTCCCATATTCATTACAAAAGC
>NW_027408653.1:0-1290 GCF_003265705.2 Callorhinus ursinus | reverse complement strand
TATGTTTATATTTTGTCCAAACAGTCCTTCCAAACTGCAATACATATTTATCAGAAGCAGTAGCACTAATATCAATCAATAAGCCATAGCCTTAAAATTAAAACAAAACAAAACAGTATTTTCTCTTAACTTTGAAAGTATTACATTTTCATCACGGAGAATTTAAATAATACATAAAGTAAAAAGAAAAAAGAAAAATCACCTGCAATTGAATTAGTCAGAATGAACCAGCCTGAATATTTTTGTTGTGTTTCTCCACAGGCTTTTTTTTTTTTTTTTTACAAGAACAAATCTACACCTTTATTTACTTTTCATTAAATTTAAATCCTTGAGGGGTAGAGCATCACACGGATTCTGCGGCCAATGGCTTTAGCAGGAAGGTTGCTTTGGAATTGGGTACGAACCATGCCACTGTTTCCATGAGCTCAAGTTACTTTTCTCCAGATTACACTGGTTCTGTTTGGTTTGCCACCAGGAGTCACTGTGTTGTTATTTGCTTTGTACACATAAGCACATCTCTTGCCTAGATAGAATTCCGTTTCATCTTGAGCATAAACACCTTTGATTTTAAGAAAAGCTGTGTGCTCCCTCTGGTTCCAGAGACCCCGCTTATAGCCAGCAAAAATGGCTTTGGACCACAGCCTTCCAGACATTATTTGGCATTATAGGAGTCCTGTTCCCAGAAGGCCTCCACAGACTCCAAGGGGGCCCTCCCCAGTCTTATTATCCGTATATATACAATGTAATGTTTATAGCATCTCATTCTTCTTAGAACTTTCAAGGGAGGCATGCAGTCAGAAATGAGCTTGGCCCCAGGCAAAAGGGCTAGAGTCCAGGCTAGACAATCCACGTGTACCCGAGACAGAAACAGGAAGTTAGAAGCTTCTGCAGCAGGTGGGTCCCAAGGTGGAAAAAGAACATTATATTTGTTCCTGCGGATTTGAAAAGAACCGAGTATTTGGCATTCAGATGATAGGCCAGTGCCTTTTACCTAACAACAGAGGATTTTTCTCAAGGAACAAGTTGACAACATTCTTCCCCATCCACTCCCCCCTCCTTTTTTTTTTTTTTTTATTAATCTCAGTTATTAGATTATCCTCTATGGCAAAGTTTACATCTCCATTAAAAAACAATATTATAGCTCTTTCCCTCACGGTGCTCAGAAAAGCCAACATTTCCAACTCCTTGATTTTATTCTCCTAGCCTCCAGAACTATGATTCATAAATGTTGTCTACACTCAGGTTGTGATACTTTGTTACAGCATCCCTACATGATTCATACACAAACCA
>NW_027408652.1:0-1290 GCF_003265705.2 Callorhinus ursinus | reverse complement strand
GGGTCTCTTCTGGTTCCATACAAATTTTAAGATTATTTGTTCCATTTCTTTGAAAAAAGTGGATGGTATTTTGATGGGGATTGCATTGAATGTGTAGATGGCTCTAGGTAGCATTGACATCTTCACAATGTTGATTCTCCCAATCCATGAGCATGGAACATTTTTCCATTTCTTTGTGTCTTCTTCAATTTCTTTCATGAGTATTTTATAGTTTTCTGAGTACAGATCCTTTGCCTCTTTGGTTAGATTTATTCCTAGGTATCTAATGGTTTTGGGTGCAATTGTAAATGGGATAGACTCCTTGATTTGTCTCTCTTCTGTCTTGTTGTTGGTGTATAGGAATGCCACTGATTTCTGTGCATTGATTTTATATCCTGCTACTTGACTGAATTCCTGTATGAGTTCTAGCAGTTTTGGGGTGGAGTCTTTTGGGTTTTCCACGTACAGTATCATATCATCTGCAAAGAGTGAGAGTTTGACTTCCTCTTTGCCGATTTGGATGCCTTTGATTTTTTTTTGTTGTCTGATTGCTGTGGCTAGGACTTCTAATACTATGTTGAATAGCAGTGGTGAGAGTGGACATCCCTGCCGCGTTCCTGACCTTAGGGGAAAAGCTCTCAGCCTTTCCCCATTGAGAATGATATTCGCTGTAGGTTTTTCATAGATGGCTTTTATGATATTGAGGTATGTACCCTCTATCCCTATACTCTGAAGAGTTTTGATCAAGAAAGGATGTTGTACTTTGTCAAATGCTTTTTCTGCATCTATTGAGAGGATCATATGATTCTTGCTCTTTCTTTTGTTAATGTATTGTATCACGTTGATTGATTTGCGGATGTTGAACCAGCCTTGCAGCCCAGGAATAAATCCCACTTGGTCATGGTGAATAATCCTTTTAATGTACTGTTGGATCCTATTGGCTAGTATTTTGGTGAGAATTTTTGCATCCGTGTTCATCAAGGATATTGGTCTGTAATTCTCTTTTTTGATGGGGTCTTTGTCTGGTTTTGGGATCAAGGTAATGCTGGCCTCATAAAATGAGTTTGGAAGTTTCCCTTCCATTTCTATTTTTTGGAACAGTTTCAGGAGAATAGGTATTAATTCTTCTTGAAATGTCTGATAGAATTCCCCTGGTAAGCCGTCTGGCCCTGGGCTTTTGTTTCTTGGGAGATTTTTGATGACTGTTTCAATTTCCTTAGTGGTTATAGGTCTGTTCAGGTTTTCTATTTCTTCCTGGTTCAATTTTGGTAGTTGATACATCTCTAGGAATGCACCCATTTCTTCCAGGTT
>NW_027408651.1:0-1290 GCF_003265705.2 Callorhinus ursinus | reverse complement strand
GGGTCAGAGGACCACCACCAAAGAAGCAGAGGATATCCCTCTTCCTCTGGACCTAGGGAAGGCAGCCACCGTCCTGGGGCGGGACCAGTCCAGAAATGTGTTCTTTCTGAAGCCCCTGCCTTCCGTGGGCGTTGCTATGCCTGAGAAAGGCCCCCTCAGTCCCAGAGTCAGGAGCAGTGACAGACTGTCTCCAACGCTAGCCTAGGATCACGACCCAAAACCATCCTGTCTTTGGGAGGACAGGTCTCCTTCAGGAGCCAGGGAGGGGACTGGCCCCTCTCCCCACCCCAGTTCCAGGACTCCCGGAACCTGCAAGAGCTCATCATCTGAGGAGGAGTCATGGAGAGCAAGTGTGTCTCATCAGCCCAGCAAGTGAAAGAACCAAACTCCAACGCTCAGGTCCTAACAGAAGCAGAATTTCAATGTACTGTTTAGGGGCAGCCTCCTCCCCTCTTACGTGGCCTTGGGGGACCCCAAGGAAAGTCTTCTTTGTTCTCCTTCCCTCAGAGAGAGGAGCTGGCCCCGTGTGCCAGGGTCCCCACCGTGTTCCCAGTGCTGAGGAAGAGCCACACGCAGGGGCCTGATGTCAGGAGTGTGGTCGGCCACTGCTCCTGGGCTCCCAGCCAGGGGCCTGGTGGCTGCATCAAAGAGCTGAATTGCTTTTAGGGGAAGGAGTGCTCACTGCCCACAGTGCTCGCCATCCCCCTCTGCACTCTGCAATCCAGGCTCTGTGCCCAGCTTACGTCGATCACCAGCACTCCATATGTTCCTGCCATGGGAGGGATCATTCAGCATCACCCCATTGCACAGAGGAGGAGAGTGAGGCCCAGAGAGGGGAGGTAAATGGCTCCAGTCTCAGAGCTGGTCAGCAGAGAAGCTGGAAAGCCAGGCCTCCAGAGCCCCTGCTAGACCAGCCAGAGACTCCCTGAGTTGAAAGCGAGCCCTCCCCTGCCTGACCAGCCACGCACTTGCCCCTGACCTTCATGATGGCCTGTTCTTGACCTTGAAGGTGAGCTGGCCAACTAGGAGGGGGAGTCCAGCTGGTGAGACAGGCTGTAGCTACAGGACACAGTGACACGTCTGAGCTAGCGGGAGCCACACTCTGGTCTCCCTCCCGGAGCCAGCCTGGGAGCTGGAATCTGGGTGCCTTAGGGGTCAGCACACAATAGGGTCTGCACTGACCAGGGAGCCATGGCCCCCAGGGAGAGTCCACTCTGCCCTCTCCCCGCTCCTGCCTGGCCTTACCTCTCCTCACTGTGGGGCTGCAGGACCCGGAACCAGGCCCCATAG
>NW_027408650.1:0-1290 GCF_003265705.2 Callorhinus ursinus | reverse complement strand
GGGTCTCTTCTGGTTCCATACAAATTTTAAGATTATTTGTTCCATTTCTTTGAAAAAAGTGGATGGTATTTTGATGGGGATTGCATTGAATGTGTAGATGGCTCTAGGTAGCATTGACATCTTCACAATGTTGATTCTCCCAATCCATGAGCATGGAACATTTTTCCATTTCTTTGTGTCTTCTTCAATTTCTTTCATGAGTATTTTATAGTTTTCTGAGTACAGATCCTTTGCCTCTTTGGTTAGATTTATTCCTAGGTATCTAATGGTTTTGGGTGCAATTGTAAATGGGATAGACTCCTTGATTTGTCTCTCTTCTGTCTTGTTGTTGGTGTATAGGAATGCCACTGATTTCTGTGCATTGATTTTATATCCTGCTACTTGACTGAATTCCTGTATGAGTTCTAGCAGTTTTGGGGTGGAGTCTTTTGGGTTTTCCACGTACAGTATCATATCATCTGCAAAGAGTGAGAGTTTGACTTCCTCTTTGCCGATTTGGATGCCTTTGATTTTTTTTTGTTGTCTGATTGCTGTGGCTAGGACTTCTAATACTATGTTGAATAGCAGTGGTGAGAGTGGACATCCCTGCCGCGTTCCTGACCTTAGGGGAAAAGCTCTCAGCCTTTCCCCATTGAGAATGATATTCGCTGTAGGTTTTTCATAGATGGCTTTTATGATATTGAGGTATGTACCCTCTATCCCTATACTCTGAAGAGTTTTGATCAAGAAAGGATGTTGTACTTTGTCAAATGCTTTTTCTGCATCTATTGAGAGGATCATATGATTCTTGCTCTTTCTTTTGTTAATGTATTGTATCACGTTGATTGATTTGCGGATGTTGAACCAGCCTTGCAGCCCAGGAATAAATCCCACTTGGTCATGGTGAATAATCCTTTTAATGTACTGTTGGATCCTATTGGCTAGTATTTTGGTGAGAATTTTTGCATCCGTGTTCATCAAGGATATTGGTCTGTAATTCTCTTTTTTGATGGGGTCTTTGTCTGGTTTTGGGATCAAGGTAATGCTGGCCTCATAAAATGAGTTTGGAAGTTTCCCTTCCATTTCTATTTTTTGGAACAGTTTCAGGAGAATAGGTATTAATTCTTCTTGAAATGTCTGATAGAATTCCCCTGGTAAGCCGTCTGGCCCTGGGCTTTTGTTTCTTGGGAGATTTTTGATGACTGTTTCAATTTCCTTAGTGGTTATAGGTCTGTTCAGGTTTTCTATTTCTTCCTGGTTCAATTTTGGTAGTTGATACATCTCTAGGAATGCACCCATTTCTTCCAGGTT
>NW_027408649.1:0-1290 GCF_003265705.2 Callorhinus ursinus | reverse complement strand
CAGTAATGGTGGCCAGAGCCAGTGGTGTACACACACTAGGCTGTGAGAGTCTACTGCAGGTGTCACCTGCAGACACATTTGTGGTGATGGGGGCCGGGGAAGGTAGCAAAGGCCAAGGCCAACTGTGCACTCACTGGCATCTGTAGATGGCCTGGGTGCCAGTGTACTCTCCTATGGCTTCACACTCTACCCCCAGGTATGCAGATAGCAGTGGAGTCCAGTGATGGGGTCTGGCTGAGGGCCATGCGGGTCCACACCTGGAGGGACAAGCTACCCATCGGCATGATGATGCCAGCAAGTGACAGATGGCAGAGCCTGATCTGAACCCACTGTCAGCTACAGGGACCCTGGATGATGGTGGGCTCTTGTACAGCTGTAGTCTCTTGCCCTGGGCCTGCATACTGAGTTGAAAGCCAGTGATGGGGGTCGGGCCGGGGGCCTATAGGTACATAGCTGCAGGGACTATCTACAGGTGTGTGTGGTATTGCTGGCCAGTAACAGATGGCAGGGCCTGATACAGACCCATGAGGACATTGGGTAGGTGGGTCATGGATGTCAATATGCTGTCCTGTGGCCACACCATCTTTCCCCTGTGCCTGTGCAGTAGAGTGAGGGCCAGTGGTGGGAGACCTGCTAGAGTGAACCTTCTAGAGGTGCTATCTGTAGGTGGGCATGGTGTTGTAGGCCAGTGACAGGATCCTGAGCATGATTCCTATCCATAAGCAGCTGTTGGAAGGGGCCTGTTTCTTAGTTTGTCTCTGTCTCTCTCTCTCTCTCTCTCTCTCACATTTTTTTCAATTCTGCTCATTTGCTTTGTTTCTTAAAATCCACATGTGAGTAAAATCGTATGGCATTTGTCTTTCTCTGACTGGCTTATTTTGCTTAGCATATATTCTCTGGCTCCATCTGTGTTGTTGTAAATGGCAAGATTTTGTTATATTTTATGGCTGAAAAATATTCCATTATCTATGTCTGTATCTCACATCTTCTTTTTACAGATTTACTTATTTGAGAGAGAGAGACACACACACACACAAGACACAAGTGTGCACGAGCATGTGGCGTGGGCGGTCAGAGGGAGAGGCACAGAGGATCCTAAGCAGGCTCTGCGCTGAGCACAGAGCCCCATATGGGGCTCCATCCTACGACACTGAGTTCAGAACCTGTACCGAAACCAAGAGTTGGATACTTAACCAACTGCACCATCCAGGTGCCCCATATCACATCTTCTTTATCCATTCAACTCCTGATGGACTGTTGGGCTGCCTCCACAGTTTGGCAATTGTAAAT
>NW_027408648.1:0-1290 GCF_003265705.2 Callorhinus ursinus | reverse complement strand
AGTGCCAGTTTCCCCCAATGGCCTGGGTGTTTGGCCACAGATCCATCAGGTTTTGCCCTGGGTGTCAATGGCTGGGCCAGAGATATCATGAGATTTGGACGAGAACTCTCAAGATTTGGACTGAGATCTTTGGAGGTTGTGAATTCCGTGCTCCCTTATTACCTGCCTATCCCCACCAGGATGTTGCAACACCAGGGATTCAGGTGTGAAACAGCTTGTTTCTTCCCTCATGTTGTGCCTGGGAGCATTTCTACAACTGGAGATATTGGACATTGTGTCCACTTCTGGCATGTGCCATCCCTACTTACCTAAGGGGCAAAGGCAGGCTCTGCTAGGGAGTGCCAGTTCCATCAGGGGCCTGAGAGCTTTGGCCAGAAACCTCACGAGTTTCGGGCCTTGATCTTGCTGGCCGGCCTGAGGTCTCATGGGGCTTGAATGACATCTCATGGGATTTGGACTGAGGGCACGTGAGATTTGCCCCAAGATCACAAGAGATCTGGCAAAGCCAGGAGCTGGCTTCTTTCTGCAGTTGGCGAATCTCACAGTCTGTCCTGAAAGGTTGAACACCTAGAATAGCACCCAAGGAGTCTTTCTGTGTGTTCAGATGAGCCAGCTCTCAGGTTCCTTGACTAAAACCCTTCGGTGTCTCTCCCTTCTCATGTAATTGTCAGTAAGGTTCTTCAAGCCCATTCATCCCTATTTCAGTGCTCCGTTTGGACCCCAAAATCAGAATGGCATCTGTGGGCTTTGTGGAATGCCAGGTTCCCCAGACAAGACTATCCACGTGCTAGCGATTATGCTACTCAGGCATCTTCTCCCATTCTTTATGTTGTCTTTTGGTTTTGTCGACCATTTCCTTTGCTGTGCAAAAACTTTTTATCTTGATAAAGTCCCAATTGTTCATTTTGGGATGTGTTTCCTTTGCCTTTGGAGACGTGTCTAGCAAGAATTTGTCGAACAGGTTTCTGCCTGTGTTCGCCCCTAGGACTATGAAAAGATGCTCAACATCACTTGGCATCAGGAAAATACAAATCAAAACCACAGTGAGATACCACCTCACCCCAAACAGAATGACTAAAATGAACAACTATGGAAACAACAGATGTTGGCGACGATGTGGAGAAAGGGGAACCATCTAACACTGTTGGTGGGAAGGCAAACTGGTGCAGCCCTCTGGAAAACTGTATGGAAGTTCCTCAAAAACATTACAAATAGAACTACCCTTTGACCCATCGATTTCATGCCTAGGTGTTTATCCAAAGGATGCACATATACTGATTTGAAAGGGCA
>NW_027408647.1:0-1290 GCF_003265705.2 Callorhinus ursinus | reverse complement strand
GCAGGGATGTCCACTCTCACCACTGCTATTCAACATAGTATTAGAAGTCCTAGCCACAGCAATCAGACAACAAAAAGAAATCAAAGGCATCTGAATCGGCAAAGAAGAAGTCAAACTCTCACTCTTTGCAGATGACATGATACTTTATGTGGAAACCCCAAAAGACTCCATCTCAAAACTGCTAGAACTCATACAGGAATTCAGTAAAGTGGCAGGATAGAAAATCGATGCACAGAATCAGTGGCATTCCTATACCCCAACAACAAGACAGAAGAGAGAGAAATTAAGAAGTCGGTCCCATTTACAATTGCACCCAAAACCATAAGATATCTAGGAAGAAATCTAACCAAAGGGGCAAAGGATCTGTACTCAGAAAACTATAAAATACTCATGAAAGAAATTGAGGAAGACACAAAGAAATGGAAAAACGTTCCTTGCTCATGGATTGGAAGAACAAATATTGTGAAGATGTCAGTGCTGCCTAGAGCGATCTACACATTCAATGCAATCCCCATCAAAATACCTTCCACTTTTCAAAGAAATGGAACAAATAATCCTAAAATTTGTATGGAGCCAGAAAAGAACCCGAATAGCCGGAGGAATGTTGAAAAAGAAAAGCAAAGCCGGCGGCATCACAATTCCAGACTTCCAGCTCTATTACAAAGCTGTCATCATCAAGACAGTATGGTACTGGCACAAAAACAGACACATAGATCAATGGAACAGAATAGAGAGCCCAGAAATGGACCCTCCACTCTATGGTCAACTAATCTTTGACAAAGCAGGAAAGAATGTCCAATGGAAAAAAGACAGTCTCTTCAACAAATGGTGTTGGGAAAATTGGACAGCCACATTCAGAAGAATGAAACTGGACCATTTCCTTACACCACACACAAAAATAGACTGAAAATGTTTGAAAGACTTAAATGTGAGACAGGAGTCCATCAGAATCCTAAAGGAGAACACAGGCAGCAACCTCTTCAACCTCAGCCACAGCAACTTCTTCCTAGAAACATTGCCAAAGGCAAGAGAAGGAAGGGCAAAAATGAGCTCCTGGGATTTCATTAAGTTAAAAAGCTTTTGCACAGCAAAAGAAACAGTCCACAAAACCAAAAGACAACCGACAGTATTGGAGAAGATATTTGCAAATGACATATCAGATAAAGGGCTAGTATCCAAAATCTATAAAGAACTTATCAAACTCAACACCCAAAGAACAAATAATCCAATCAAGAAATGGGCAGAAGACATGAACAGACATTTTTCCAAAGAAGACATCCAAATGGCCAA
>NW_027408646.1:0-1290 GCF_003265705.2 Callorhinus ursinus | reverse complement strand
AGTATGTTGCAAAAATCCAGCCCCTCTCTGTTCCTGAATCTTGTATTCCAACCCACAACTAGAGACAGCCTGTCAGTGTTAGGGATGCTGAGCAAACACTGGGGTGCTGTTGAGCCTTGCTCCTGGCAGGCATCAAGGTCAGGCACCTCAGTATCTGTGGTGCCCAGCAGGGTACTGGAGCAGTTGATGTTGTGTGGGTTCAAGAAAGGAGAGCATCCTGAGCTTGTGGGGCACTTCTGCTCATCTGCTGGGCATGTGTGAAGGAGGGATGCCTTGGGGACAAGGAGTCCTTTGTACCAGGCCTAAACCTTATCCAGCCAATCAGAATCAGAAATCTGGTCCTTCAAGTGTATGTGCCTAAGTAAAGATGGTGGGGACACAGGGGGTGCCGAAATTTGTCTTGTCCCTCGGATACAACTATGATGTTATCAAATCATTCTCAACACCTAAGAAATCAGATATGTGAGAAAATAAATGGTGCAAGTCCACAAGTAGAAAAGCTGCCAAGTTTGGAACGTAGGAGTTGGAAAGGTTGAATCCTCTGTGATATAGCCGAGGACATGGTGGAAGGGAGGGACCCTGCTTGAAGAGGCTACTGTGAATTATATGCATCAGAGCACAAAGTCATAACTTTTAGAAGTCTGATACCGTGGGGGATGTGCCTGGCTTAACTGTGCTCAGGTAGAGGCCAGGAAGGATCCCAGGTGTGACAGAGTGGTCCCAGGATCCCCACGGTCCCGAGAAGAAAGGGCAGTGCCTGATTGTGGCAGAGTTCCCAGACATCGAATATTTAATAATAGAGCTAACTAATGACCCAGCTGTAGGAACGACAAAGCAGGCTGAGAACAGTCAGACTAGGGGCCGGTTTTCTGCTTTGTGTTGCCATAAACTGCGAACGCTGCATGGTAACGCGGTCACTTTCCTGGGATAGGGTGGCAAATAGCAGCAGCATAGGAGATCCTGAACAGGGAGAATTGTTGGGGTCCACTTTGAACATTTGGAGTTTTGAAACTCTGTCACATGCCTGAGTTGAAATGCTCAGGCACAGGCAGGGTGAACACAGAGTTCTGATGGAAACCAGGAAGGGAAGACTGATCGATTGCTGTCATGAGAAGGTTCACTGAAGAGTGGGGGGATGGAATTTTCAGCTCCAGGGCTAGAAAGGGGGGCACTGCCACATTCATCCTACCCATCACCTCTGAAACCCTGCAGGGAGCAAACCAGTGCCACCTACTGGAGGCTGGGGGAGCATACACCAGCCATGCCTCTGTGTGCACTGGAGGAGAGCTA
>NW_027408645.1:0-1290 GCF_003265705.2 Callorhinus ursinus | reverse complement strand
TTCTCCTGCTCTGAATGCTTTCCCGAGTACCAAAGGGCGCATTTTCCTTCTCGGTGGCAGCCTGAGTCACTCAATATTGCTTGGGTGTCCCGAATTTGTGGGGCTTTGGAGTCAAGCTCTGTGGAGTGACCCCTCACTAGGCAACCGAGGGTCCGGGGTAACACATAGGGGCACGGAAGATCTGACCTCCCAGCACTGCGTCAAGTTTCCAGGGGGTGAGGGTTGAAAGCGTGGGTCCGCGTGAGTATCTTGCTCTTCTTTTCGGCCGCGGGACCGCTGCAAGTGTGGGTGCGCTGGGACGGGCATGCAGCGATCTCCTGCTTTGAATCCTTTCCCCAGTTCCAAACGGTGGGCTTTCTCAGTGGGTGGCAAACTCAGTCCTCTGGTATTGCTCAGGTGTCCCTTGCCTTTGGGGCTCCGGGGCGACACCTCCGGGACCAAAGTACTCAGGAGCCAATCTAGGCTTGGGGTTCGGGTCCAGGGGCACTGCATGCAGGATTCTCCTCCCCAGTGCTTTCGGAAGTGCCAAATGGCGCATTTTGCTTTGTGGTGTCAGGCTGAGTCCCCTGGCACTGGTTAGGTGTCCCAGATGCCTGGGGCTTTGGAGCCAGGCTCTGGGGACAGAGCGCTCAGAAGCCAACCTTGGGTTAGGCTCACGGCTTAGGGGCATGACAGGCGCTTCCCTGGGTCTGAGCTGGGGACGTGGGTCAGGTTGTGTGTCAGGCTCACGGTTGGCCGCCAGAGGGCGCCAAAGGTTGCGTCGGCTGGGATGGTCATTGAGAGTTCTCGAGTTCTGAACGCTCTCCGGATTTCCAAGTCGTGATTTTGAATTCCTTATGGCAAGCTGAGTCCTCTGGTTTTGCTCATCTACTGCCACCCCTGGGGCTGTGAAGCCAGGCTTCTTGGGACAGAAGCTCAGAAGATAACCCAGGGATAGCCTTACGGCCTAGGGTCGTTTCAGGTCTGATCTGCCCACGCTGGGGCATGGTTTGGGAGGCAGGAGATCTGAGTTGGGGTGTGGGTGGGGGTGAGAATCAGGTAAGGGTTTGCAGGCAGGGGGCCGTTGAAAGTGGCATTTCGCGGGGATGCACACGCAGAGTTCTACTGGGAAAGCTTTGCCGCAGGTTCCCCATGGGGCAGGTTCCTTCTGGGAGACGGGGTGAATCCTCTGGTATTCCTAAAGTGCCCCGTATCCCTGTGGCTTTAGAGCCAGGCCTCTGGGCCCGAGCCCTCAGAAGCCAGCCAGGGATAGTGTTAGGGCCTACGAGACACCGAATACCTGATGTGTAA
>NW_027408644.1:0-1290 GCF_003265705.2 Callorhinus ursinus | reverse complement strand
CAGGGTAACTATTGAAAATAGGAATTTAGTGCCATTTTATTGCCTGTAAGGTGACTGTTACTGTATATTGTCTGTGTTCCTTTCTGATCTATGCTGCTTTTAGGCTCTCTCTTTGCTTAGAGGACCCCTCTCAATATTTCTTGGAGGGCTGGTTTCGTGTTTGCAAATTCCTTTAGTTTTTGTTTGTCCTGGAAGCTTTTTATCTCTCCTTCTATTTTCAATGACAGCCTAGCTGGATATAGTATTCTTGGCTGTATATTTTTCTCGTTTAGTGCTCTGAAGGTATCATGCCAGTCCTTTCTGGCCTGCCAGGTCTCTGTGGATAGGTCTGTTGCCAATCTAATGTTTCTACCATTGTAGGTTACATATCTCTTCTCCCGAGCTGCTTTCAAGATTTTCTCTTTGTCTCTGAGGCTCGTAAGTTTTACTATTAGATGTTGGGGTGTTGACCTATTTTTATTGATCTTGAGAGGTGTTTTCTGTGCCTCCTGGATTTTGATGCCTGTTTCCTTCCCCACATTAGGGAAGTTCTCTACTATAATTTGCTCCAATATACCTTCTGCCCCTCTCTCTCTTTCTTCTTCTTCTGGGATCCCAATTATTCTAATGTTGTTTCATCTTATCGTATCGTTTATCTCTTGAATTCTGCCCTCGTGATCCAGTAGTTGTTTATCTCTCTTTTTTTCAGCTTCATTATTTTCCATCATTTGGTCTTCTATATCGCTGATTCTCTCTTCTGCCTCATTTATCCTAGCAGTTAGTGCCCCCATTTTTGTTTGCACCTCATCAATAGCCTTTTTTTTTTGACTTGGTTAGATTTTAGTTCTTTTATTTTCCAGGAAGGATGTCTCTAACAGCTTCATGCTTTTTTCAAGCCTAGGTAGTATCTTTAAAATCATGATTCTGAACTCTAGGTCCAACGTCGTAATAACGTCCATATTGAGTAGGTCCCTGGGAGACAGTACTACCTCTTGTTCTTTTTGTTGAGGTGATTTTTTTCGTCTTGTCATTTTGTCCAGAGGAGAATAGATGAATGAGAGAACAAAATGCTAACAGGTTAACCACGTCCCTAGAAAATACACTCTAAAGAAATCAGAAAAGGCCTGAAACCAGGGGAAAAGAAAGGGAAAGAAAGAGAAAAAAAAAAGAAAAAGAAAAAGATAAAAACAAACAAAAACAGAACAAAACAAAAAAAAACCAGAATATGATCAAATATGATCAGGCTAGTGCATAGATCTGTGCCGCACACTAGATTTTGGATGTATTTTGGTCTGTTAGAAGAAAGTGCCT
>NW_027408643.1:0-1290 GCF_003265705.2 Callorhinus ursinus | reverse complement strand
ATGGAAACGCTCCTGGAGTCGCCTCTCAGTCCTTTGAGCTCCGTTCCTGCTGGTTTCAGGACCAAGGGACTCCAACTGAGCATTGTGCCCTATGTCCCCAGGGCGATGGTGGTAATGATCCGTTATGATTGCCTGGGGGTTTCCTTCTGGTTCCTGCTCGCCTAGGCACAGGTGCGGTAGCGAGAAGCCCCGGAGCCATCCCCCAATTTCAGCATTGTGCCCCTTGTTCCCCAGGGATGGTGCTAATGGTCCTTTGGGACTGTCGGGGAGGGCCCTCCAGGTTCCCGCTGCCCCCAGGCACAGGTGTGGTGGCAAGAAGCCCCAGAGCAGTCCTCCAACGTCATCCCTGTGCCCCATGGCCTCAGGGATGGTGCTAATGTTCCATCAGGATCATCTGGGAGGGTCCTCCAGGTTCCCGCTTCCTCAGGCACAGGTGTGGTGGCAAGAAGCCCCAGAGTCCTCCCCCAAATCCAGCATTGTGCCCCCAGGGGTCCTGGTGCTGGTCATGGGCTGTCAAGATTGTACAAGTGGATCCTCCAGGTGGGGCTTGGAGGCTGGGGGAAACCAGATCGCACACAAGTTGCATGAGGAACAGGTGAGTTGAGTTGTTCATTTGGAAGAGTAATTTCGCTTCTCCAAAAAGGTCAAAGTCATTGGTCTACTTTACAATGAAGATAATGACTACTTAGAAACAGGTGTGTCTTTCCCCTTCTCCCAGAAATTGAAGCAGCTGTGTAGGCCTTAGGTCAGAGGACCTACTTATCCTCACCGGAGAGCACTTATCTGCTCTGCATCTAGGAGACGCAAGTTTTTGAACATCAGCCTGTGAGTCTGGGATGCAGCATTTCACAAGATGTCAGGGTTCGGAGAAAGCAGCAGTTCCATTTGGCACAGTGTCATCTTCCGGTCAGGACTGGAGGTCAAATTTCTCATGAACCCCGAAATTCCGGCGATTTCCTCTTTTCTCTAGTTGACCCAGGGTTAGGGTTAGGGTTGGGTACGGGTTAGGGCATGGGTTAGGGTACGGGAGAGGGTGAGGGTACGGGATAGTGTAAGGGTACGCGTTAGGGTAGGGGTTAGAGATAGGGTATGTGTTAGGGCACGGTTTACGGTACAGGTTCGGGTTTAGGTTTAGGGTACCCTTTATGGTACGGGTTAAGGTTATGGGACGCTTTAGGTTTAGGGTTCGGTTTAGGGGTAGGGTTAGGGTTTAGGGTTTGGGTAGGTGTTAGGTTTAGGGTACGGGTTAGTTTTAGGGTACAGGTTAATAGTAGTGTTAGGGACCTCTAC
>NW_027408642.1:0-1290 GCF_003265705.2 Callorhinus ursinus | reverse complement strand
TACAGGCAATACAATGGCACTAAATTCATACCTTTCAATAGTTACCCAGAATGTAAATGGGCTAAATGCCCCAATCAAAAGACACAGGCTATCAGATTGGATTGAAAAACAAGACCCATCGATATGCTGTCCACAGGAGACTCATTTTAGACGCAAAGACACCCCCAGATTGAAAGTAAGGGGGTGGAAAACCATTTACCATGCTAATGGACACCAAAAGAAAGCTGGGGTGGCAATCCTTATATCAGACAAACTAGATTTTAAAACAAAGACTGTAATAAGAGATGAGGAAGGACACTATATCCTACTTAAAGGGTCTATCCAACAAGAAGATCTAACAATTGTAAATATCTATGCCCCGAACATGGGAGCAGCCAATTTTATAAGGCAATTAATAACAAAAGCAAAGAAACACATTGACAAGATTACAATAATAGTGGGGGACTTTAACACCCCCCTGACTGAAAAGGACTGATCATCTAAGCAAAAGATCAACAAGGAAATTAAGACTTTAAATGACACACTGGACCAAATGGACTTCACAGATATATTCAGAACATTCTATCCCAAAGCAACGGAATACACATTCTTCTCTAGTGCCCATGGAACATTCTCCAGAATTGATCACATCCTAGGTCACAAATCAGGTCTTAACTCATACCAAAAGATTGGGAGTATTCGCTGCATATTTTCAGACCACAATGCTCTGAAACTAGAACTCAATCACTAGAGGAAAATCGGAAAGAACTCAAATACATGGAGGCTAAAGAGCAACCTACTAAAGAATGAATGGGTCAACCAGGAAATTAAAGAAAAATTTAAAAAATTCATGGAAATCAATGAAAATGAAAACACAACTGTTCAAAATCTTTGGGGTACAGCAAAGGCAGTCCTGAGAGGGAAAGTATATAGCAATGCAAGCCTTTCTCAAGAAACAAGAAAGGTCTCAAATACACAAACTAACCCTACACCTAAAGGAGCTGGAGAAAGAACAGCAAATAAAGCCTAAACCCAGCAGGAGAAGAGAAATAATAAAGATCAGAGCAGAAATCAATGAACTAGAAACCAAAAGAACAGTAGAACAGATCAACGAAACTAGGAGCTGGTTCTTTGAAAGAATTAACAAGATTGATAAACCCCTGGCCAGACTGATCAAAAAGAAAAGAGAAATGACCCAAATCAAAAAAATCATGAAGGGAAGAGGAGAGATCACAGCCAACACCAAAGATATACAAACAATTATAAGAACATATTATGAGCAACTCTATGCCAGCAAATTAGATAACCTGG
>NW_027408641.1:0-1290 GCF_003265705.2 Callorhinus ursinus | reverse complement strand
AAAATGTAGCATTCTTACTTGACTAGGTATAGAGGGAGCATAACTCATAGCAGCCATATACAAGAAAACCACAGAGAATATCATCCTAAATGGGGAAAAATTGAAAGCTATTCCTATAACATCAGGAACATGACTGGACTGAATATCCAGTCTCACCACTGTTACTCAACATAATACTAGAAATCCTACCTTAGAAATCAGGCAACAAAAAGAAATCAAAGGCATCTAAACTGGCCAAGAAGAAGTCACACTTTCACTCTTTACAGATGACTTGATCCTCTTTGTTGAAAACTGAAAGGATTCCACCCAAAAATTGCTAGAAATCATGTAGATATTAAACAAAGTAGCAGAATAGAAATCAACGCACATAAGTCAGTTGCATTTCTATATACTAACAGTGAGATAGAAGAAAGAGAATTTAAGGAAACGATCTTATTTAGAATTACACCAAAACCAATCAGATACCCAGGAATAAACCTATCCAAAGTGATCAAAGATCCGTACTCTGAAAACTATAGAAATTTAAAACTGAAATTGAGGAAGACACAAATAAATGGAAAAATATTCCATGCTTAATTTGGAAGAAAAAAATATAGTTAAAATGAATATGCTACCTGGGGGGAGAGACAAGATGGCGGAGGAGTAGGGGACCCCATTTCAGTTGGTACACTGTATTTAGCCGGATATTTACCAAACCATTCTGAACACACAAGAAATCAGACTGAGATGTAAGATTATATATCTGGATCTCTACAAGAAGAAAATCCCCAGTGGTCTCAAGTTATGAAAGGCTGATCTGTGATTCTGTGGGCAGATATAGGAAAATAAACAGAAGGGGGAGGGACCTGCCATAAGCCAGCACTGGGAAGGTGATATAACACTGGCACAAAAGCAGCCGAAGCTGGGGACCAGGCACAGATTCATAGACTGGTAAGCGCCAGGAAAGGACTTTAGTGTAGCCCACAGACAGGATCCAGGAGCTGTGGGTACCCATTCACGAACAGGGGGTTTCTCATGGTTTTAGAAGCACAAAAGGCAGAGCAATGTCCAGCCCTGGGATTGACCTCTGGGAGAGTTGCTGTGGGTTGCAACACCAGGTAGGCTGTGGTTGTTTGCAGCACAGGCAGAAATGGAGACTGTGTGTCCAGGAGAGATCAGTGAAGAGCAGACTATGGTTTCTCTGCTCTGGGACAGAAGTTTGGGTGTGGCAATTTTTATACTGACTCTCGGAAGAGATGTGGAAAGTCACCAGAGAACAAAAGCTCAAAAAACTGCTTTCCACTGAGCCTA
>NW_027408640.1:0-1291 GCF_003265705.2 Callorhinus ursinus | reverse complement strand
GGTTTGAGCTCCTAACCCCAAGCCTTGGGAAACCCAGAGCCCTGCCTACAAATAGAGCTAATTTTGGAGATGTGTATACAACCATCAACAAAACAAAACAGCCTACTGAATAGGAGAAGATATTTGCAAATGATATATCTGCTAAGGGGTTAATATCCAAAATATGTAAAAAAAACTCATACAACCCAACACCAAAAAAAGAAATAATCTGATTTAAAAATGGGCAGAGGACCTGAATAGACATTTTTCCAAAGAAGATGGCCAACAGACACCTGAAGAGATGCTCAACGTCACTGATCATCAGGGAAATGCAAATCAAAACCACAATGAGATATCACCTCACACATGTCAGAATGGCTAAAATAAAAAAACACAGGAAACAACAGTGTTGGCAAGGATGTGGAGAAAAAGGAACCCTCATGTACTGTTGGTGGGAATGTAAATTGGTACATCCACTGTGGAAAACAGTATGGAGGTTCCTCAAAAAATTAAAAGTAGAATTATCATATGATCCAATAATTCCACTATTGGGTATTTACCCAGGGAAAATGAACACACTAACTGAAAAAGATATATGTACCTCAGTGTTTACTGCAACGTTATTTACTATAGCCAAAATGTGGAAGCAACGTAAGTGCCCATCAGCAGATGAATGGATAAGGAAAATGGGGGTGTGTGTGTGTGTAATGGAATATTACACAGTCATAAAAAAGGATGAGATTGTGCCATTTGACACAACATGGGTGGACCTAGAATGTATTATGCTACATGAAATAAGTCAGACTAAGACAAATATCATGTGATTCCACTGATAAATGGAGGCTAAAAAGTGAATAAACAAAAAGAACCAGAACTGTAAATACAGAGAATTGATGGTTCTAGAGGGCAGCAGGATGGGAGTTTGAGGAAAATGGGTGAAGATGAAAGAAAGATACAAGCCTCCAGTTATGGCATAAGTAAGTCAGGGGAATAAAAAGCAGAGCATAAGGAATATAGTCAATGATGTCATAATAGTGATGTAATGGAGCAGATGATAGCTATACTTGTGAACATAGCATAATGTATAAACTAAGTTGTACATCTGAAGCTAATGTAACATTGTGTGTCAACTATAACCAAAACTAAAAATATTGAGTAAAACCCTTGTTTTAGATGGACAAATATCTAAGGTGGTGCTTCAGGGTGCCGTTCAGTCAAACAGTAGGGACAGTAACAACTTAGGGCCTTATTTGTCAGGAACCTCAACAGAAGCCAAAGGTAAACAAGGATCGTCTCAAATATATTTGTAGGA
>NW_027408639.1:0-1291 GCF_003265705.2 Callorhinus ursinus | reverse complement strand
CAGAAGGTATATTGGAGCAAATTATAACGGAGAACTTCCCTAATGTGGGGAAGGAAACAGGCATCAAAATCCAGGAGGCACAGAGAACCCCTCTCAAAATCAATAAAAATAGGTCAACAACCTGACATCTAAGAGTAAAACTTACGAGTCTCAGAGACAAAGAGAAAATCTGAGAGCAGCTAGGGAGAAGAGATATGTAACCTACAATGGTAGAAACATTAGACTGGCAACAGACCTATCCACAGAGACCTGGCAGGCCAGAAAGGACTGGCATGATACATTCAGAGCACTAAACCAGAAAAATATGCAGCCAAGAGTACTATATCCAGCTAGGCTGTCATTGAAAATAGAAAGAGAGATAAAAAGCTTCCAGGACAAACAAAAACTAAAGGAATTTTCAAAACACGAAACCAGCCCTACAAAAAATATTGAAAGAGGTCCTCTAAGCAAAAAGAGAGCCTAAAAGCAGCACAGACCAGAAAGGAACACACACAATATACAGTAACGTCACCTTACAGGCAATACAAAGGCACTAAATTCATATCTTTCAATAGTTACCCTGAATGTAAATGGGCTAAATACCCCAACAAAAGACACAGGCTATCAGAGTGGATAAAAAAACAAGACCCATCGACATGCTATCTGCAAGAGACTCATTTTAGACCCAAAGACACCCTGAGATTGAAAGTGAGGGGGTGGAAAACCATTTACCATGCTAATGGACACCAAAAGAAAGGTGGGGTGGCAATCCTTATATCAGACAAATTTGATTTTAAAACAACGACTGTAATAAGAGATGAAATAGGACACTATATCCTACTTAAAGGGTCTATCCGACAAGAAGATCTAACAATTGTAAATATCTATGCCCCTAACATGGGAGTAGCCAATTATATAAGGCAATTAATAACAGAAGCAAAGAAACACATTGACAACAATACAATAATAGTGAGGGACTTTAACAGCCCCCGACGGAAATGGACAGATCATCTAATCAAAAGATCAACAAGGAGATAAAGACTTTAAATGACACACTGGACCAAAGGGACTTCACAGACATATTCAGAACATTCCATCCCAAAGCAACAGAATACACATTCTTCTCTAGTGCCCATGGAACATTCTCCAGAATTGATCACATCCTAGGTCGCAAGTCAGGTCTCCACCGGTACCAAAAGATTGGGATCATTCCCTGCATATTTTCAGACCACAATACTTTGAAACTAGAACTCAATCAGAAGAGGAAAGTCGGAAAGAACTCAAATACATGGAGGCTAAAGAGCATCCTACT
>NW_027408638.1:0-1291 GCF_003265705.2 Callorhinus ursinus | reverse complement strand
GAACTGGCAGGCCGGAAAGGACTGGCATGATATCTTCAGAGAACTAAACGAGAAAAATATGCAGCCAATGCTACATCCAGCTAGGCTGTCATTGAAAATAGAAAGAGAGATAAAAAGCTTCCAGGACAAACAAAAACTGAAGGAATTTGCAAACATGAAACCAGCCTTACAAGAAATATTGAAAGGGGTCCCCTAAGCAAAGAGAGAGCCTAGAAACAGCATAGAACAGAAAGAAACACAGACAATATACAGTCACAGTCACCTTACAGGCAATACAATGGCACGAAATTCATACCTTTCAATAGTTACCCTGAATGTAAATGGGCTAAATGCCCCAGTCAAAAGACACAGGTTATCAGATTGGATTAAAAAACAAGACCCATCAATATGCTGTCTGCAAGAGACTCATTTTAGACCCAAAGACACCCCCAGATTGAAAGTGAAGGGGTGGAAAACAATTTACCTTGCTAATGGACAACAAAAGAAAGCTGGGGTGGCAATTCTTATATCAGACAAATTAGATTTTAAACCAAAGACTGTAATAAGAGATGAGGAAAGACACTATATCCTAATAAAGAGTCTATCCAACAAGATCTAACAACTGTAAATATCTATGCACCTAACATGGGCGCTGTCAATTATATAAGCCAATTAATAACAAAAGCAAAGAAACACATTGACAACAATACAATAATAGTGGGAGACTTTAACACACCCTGACTGAAATGGACAGATCATCTAAGCAAAAGATCAACAAGGAGAAAAGTCTTTAAATGAAACACTGGATCAAATGGACTTCACAGATATATTCAGAAGATTCCATCCCAAAGCAACGGAATACACATTCTTCTCTAGTGGCCATGGAACATTCTCCAGAATAGATCACATCCTAGGTCAAAAATCAGGTCTCAAATGGTATCAAAAGATTGGGATTATTCTCTGCAAATTTTCAGGCCACAGTGCTCTGAAAGTAGAACTCAATCACAAGAGGAAAGTCGGAAAGAACTCAAATATATGGAGGCTAAAGAGCATCCTACTAAAGAATGAATGGGTCAACCAGGAAATTAAAGAATTTAAAAAATTCATGGAAACCAATGAAAATGAAAACACAACAGTCCAAAATCTTTGGGATGCAGCAAAGGCAGTCCTAAGAAGAAAGTTTATAGCAATACAAGCCTTTCTCAAGAAACAAGAAAGATCTCAAATACACAACCTAACCCTACAACTAAAGGAGCTGGAGAAAAAACAGCAAATAAAGCCTAAACCCAGCAGGAGAAGAGAAATAATAAAG
>NW_027408637.1:0-1291 GCF_003265705.2 Callorhinus ursinus | reverse complement strand
GGTTTGAGCTCCTAACCCCAAGCCTTGGGAAACCCAGAGCCCTGCCTACAAATAGAGCTAATTTTGGAGATGTGTATACAACCATCAACAAAACAAAACAGCCTACTGAATAGGAGAAGATATTTGCAAATGATATATCTGCTAAGGGGTTAATATCCAAAATATGTAAAAAAAACTCATACAACCCAACACCAAAAAAAGAAATAATCTGATTTAAAAATGGGCAGAGGACCTGAATAGACATTTTTCCAAAGAAGATGGCCAACAGACACCTGAAGAGATGCTCAACGTCACTGATCATCAGGGAAATGCAAATCAAAACCACAATGAGATATCACCTCACACATGTCAGAATGGCTAAAATAAAAAAACACAGGAAACAACAGTGTTGGCAAGGATGTGGAGAAAAAGGAACCCTCATGTACTGTTGGTGGGAATGTAAATTGGTACATCCACTGTGGAAAACAGTATGGAGGTTCCTCAAAAAATTAAAAGTAGAATTATCATATGATCCAATAATTCCACTATTGGGTATTTACCCAGGGAAAATGAACACACTAACTGAAAAAGATATATGTACCTCAGTGTTTACTGCAACGTTATTTACTATAGCCAAAATGTGGAAGCAACGTAAGTGCCCATCAGCAGATGAATGGATAAGGAAAATGGGGGTGTGTGTGTGTGTAATGGAATATTACACAGTCATAAAAAAGGATGAGATTGTGCCATTTGACACAACATGGGTGGACCTAGAATGTATTATGCTACATGAAATAAGTCAGACTAAGACAAATATCATGTGATTCCACTGATAAATGGAGGCTAAAAAGTGAATAAACAAAAAGAACCAGAACTGTAAATACAGAGAATTGATGGTTCTAGAGGGCAGCAGGATGGGAGTTTGAGGAAAATGGGTGAAGATGAAAGAAAGATACAAGCCTCCAGTTATGGCATAAGTAAGTCAGGGGAATAAAAAGCAGAGCATAAGGAATATAGTCAATGATGTCATAATAGTGATGTAATGGAGCAGATGATAGCTATACTTGTGAACATAGCATAATGTATAAACTAAGTTGTACATCTGAAGCTAATGTAACATTGTGTGTCAACTATAACCAAAACTAAAAATATTGAGTAAAACCCTTGTTTTAGATGGACAAATATCTAAGGTGGTGCTTCAGGGTGCCGTTCAGTCAAACAGTAGGGACAGTAACAACTTAGGGCCTTATTTGTCAGGAACCTCAACAGAAGCCAAAGGTAAACAAGGATCGTCTCAAATATATTTGTAGGA
>NW_027408636.1:0-1291 GCF_003265705.2 Callorhinus ursinus | reverse complement strand
GAGCAGCGCTTCCTCTGTGACGTGGAAGACCTGGTATGCGTGGACGTGGATGCGGGAATGAAGTTCTGGGACCATGTGGGCATGGAGATCCTGTCCCCCCTCTTTGGCACCCCACACCCCGGTTTCTACTGGGCGGCCCCTGAGGACTTTAGCTACGAGCGCTGGCCACAGTCCCAGACCCACATCCCCAGGGACCAGGGCAACTTTCAATACATGGGGGCCTTTTTTGGGGAATTGGTGGTCGAGGTTCCCCGACTGACCTCGGCCTGTTACCAGGTGATGGTGGTCAGCTGGGCCAAAGGGATTGAGGCTGTGTGGCCCGGTGAGAGCCACCTGAACAGGTACCTGCTGGACCATGGGCCCACGAAGTTGCTGTCCCTGGAGGACCTGTGGGACCCACGGCTGCTGGGCTGCCCGCCCCATCATTCCCCTGGTCATGAAGAACCTGAGATCCATGGTTGTGCCCAAGAATCACCAGGACACCAGAACTCATCAAGCGCTGTCCCCAGAGGAGCTGTGTGACCCGCGGCTATTGGGCTGTCCCCTGAAGGAGCTGTGGAACCCGCAGCTGCTGGGCTAGCCCCTGTCATGAAGAAACTGAGATTCAGGCCAATGCCAAGAATCACGAGGACACACAGAACTCATGAGGGTCTGCCCCTAGAGGACCTGCAGGACCTGAGGCTGCTGGGCTGGCCTTCCATCATTCCCTGGGTCCTGAAGAAGCTGAGATCCCTGGCTGTGCCCAAGGCACCAGGACATCTGGAACTCACGCAGGGCTACCCCTGTCTCCATCAGGGGTTGTTGCCTTGAGCGGAGCCATCAGAGCAGATTCCTACTTCTGTTCCCTTGTGGGAAACTGTGGCGCCCAGCACTACTTGCATGGGCACGCCAATGCCCCAGCTATCCCTGTGCACAGGAGGCATGACTGGGGGCACAAGTTCCTCTCTTTGTGGTCACTACATTTTGATCATTTCGGGGTCATTTGCAGCTGTGAACAGCTCCAGTTTTATGTCGGATGTTTTTCTGTGTCAATGCTGAGCAACCATCTTTAAAAAGAACAATTGAGGGGGCGGAGCAAGACGGCGGAGGAGTAGGAGACCTAGATTTCATCTGGTCTCAGGAATTCAGCTGAATAGGGATCAAACCATTCTGAACACCTATGAACTCAAGAGGAGATCAAAGAGGAGAGCAGTAACAACTATCTGAACAGAGAAGCGACCACTTACTGGAAGGTAGGGCGTGCGGAGAAGTGAATCCGAGGCGATATTCGGGAGGATAGACGGCGGGGGAG
>NW_027408635.1:0-1291 GCF_003265705.2 Callorhinus ursinus | reverse complement strand
TGGCAAGTGATAGAGCCGCGGAGCACAAAATCGGACCTTTTAGAAGTTGGCTCGGCGGAGGGACGTCGCTGCAGTGGCTAAGCGGGGGGTGGAACCCTCGCGGGACAGTGGGGTCTCAGGACCCTTGGGGTCACAGAGAGACCGGTGGTGCCTGAGTGCACCAGAGCTCCCAGGTATCAGAGCGGGGAAGCCGGCTACAGAGACGGAGCAGAGTCGCGAGCTCTCAGCTCGGGGTTGCCATAAACTGTGATCTGCGGCCCAGTCAGGGCACGGCTCCCCCAGCAGGGACCCAACAAGCAGCAGATCCGGGGAGACTCCCCTTCCTTCCCGGGGAGGAGCGGTGCGGGAACGCACTGCAGGGATCTGCTGGGTTTGGAGACTCCGTGCGGGGTCGGGTGCCAGAGATAGCAACGCTCGATCACAGGCCGGGTGAGCACGGAGTGCGGCCGGAGACCAGGGACACGGGAGTGACTGCTTTTCTCTGGGGACACACTGAGGAGCGGGGCCCCGAGTTCTCAGCTCCTCCGGGTGGAGATTGGGAGGCCACCATTTCTGCCCTGGTCCTCCAAAGCTGTACTGAGAGCTTGCAGGGAACAAAAGCTCCTGAGAACAAACCGGAGCAGCTTCCTTAGCCCGGACCGACAAGGGCGGGGCAATTCCGCCTCCGGCAAAGACATTTGGAAACCACAGCAACAGGCCCCTCCCCCAGAAGATCAGCACAAACAGCCAGCAAGCCAAGACCAAGTTGATCGATCAAGGAGAATGGGAGAACTCCAGCGTTAGGGGAATACTGCACATAGATTCATGGCTTTTTTTTTTTTTTTTTTTACCATGATCCATTATTTCATCAAAGTTAATTTTTGTTGACTGTTTTTTTTTATTTTTCTTTTTCCCATTTTCAACCAACATCTTATCAATCACTTTTAAAAGAAAAAAAAAACATTTTTTACTTTTCATTTTTAGAGTCATATTTTATCCCTTCATAGTAGTTACCCTTATTCTTGGCATATATATATAAGTTGTTCTCTCTTTAAAATTTTGGGGTACAGTTTCTTCTAACAGATCAAAATATACCCTAAATCACTAGTGTATGGCTTTGTTCTAGTCTCCTGCCTGATCACATTCTCTCCCTTTTTCCTTTTTTTTTTCTTTTCTTAAATCTTCTTTCTTTTTTCAAACAACTTATCTTACCAAGTCCTTTTATAAAACCTTTTATAATTTTCATCTTTACAGTCATCTTCCATCCCTTCATTGTATCAACCCTTATTTTGTACATATATGTCTTTCTTCC
>NW_027408634.1:0-1292 GCF_003265705.2 Callorhinus ursinus | reverse complement strand
TCTGGAGTCCCCAAATCGTTTTCCTTTCCTTTAATATTATTCAGAATTTTCTCTTTTTACTTTCCCAAGTTTTTACAAAATTCCAGTGAGTTTACATACAGTGTAATATTAGTTTCAGGTGTAGGATTTAGTGATTCATCACTTACATACAAAGCCCAGTGCTCATCCTACATCCCCTCCTAAATCCCCATCCCCTATTTAACAGATTTTCCCCACCCACCTCCTGATTTTTCATGTTATTTTTGAATAGGCATAGTGTGTGATCAAAACTGCTATTCCTTCATATACAGAAATCTTATTGTTCCACTGAGTATAAATATTAGTAGAAACGTACTGTCCATATGTTAAATGGATGGGTTTCAGTAAAAGAAAAATGTTGCCTCTACTTTTAGCAATGGTACTTCCTAGGAACAACTGCGTATGATTCTCATCCTGAAAGATGAAAAATTTCAACAGAAAACTAAACTATCTTTAAATGATTCAAATGGACATTTTCAAATGGTGAAAACCCAGCCTTTGAAACTAAGAATCCACTATATCGGGTTAGCAGAAGATTCCATACAAGCAAGGTCAGGACCAAGGCAGACCACAGGATTAGGGAGCTGAAAATATCAACATGAAGCTAGAGAGAAAAAAAAGGTAAGGATAGAGGTCCAACACAGGTGTAAGTGAAGACAGGCAAGGAGAGAAAAAAGAGGGAAGAAGCAGTGTGTGAACAAACAATAGCCCAGATTTTCTACAACTGATGAAAGGCATCCGTACATATCACAAGCTCTGTAGACCCTCCAGAAATAATGACAAAGATAGTCACCCCCACAGCATCAAATTTAAAGAGTGCTGATAACCAAATAGAAATTCATAAAAGTAAGCAGGTAAAAAAGTATACTTTACCTTTAAAGGTGAGCGATATCATAGAATAATGAAACCTAGGAGAAAATGAAATGGTAGCTTTCACAGTCTAGGAAACCAAGTGTCAATGTAGGATTCTATAACCAATAAAAATATTCTCTAAGAAGACGAATTGTAAGTGTTCTCTCTCCCTCACAAACACACACACACTGATGAAATTCATCACCAGCAAGTGTGCACTAAGAGAAATAATATTAAAAGTTCTCCAGGCAGAAAAAATAGAACTCCAAAGTGAAACAGTATTATAGGAAATAAGGAGGAGCAAAGAAAGGTCATTATGTGAGTAAAGATAAGAGAATATTGACTGCATCATCATTGTAGAAACAAAAGAATCATATTTTATGGCGTTTCAAGTATATGTAAAATTAACGTAATGTAAATAT
>NW_027408633.1:0-1292 GCF_003265705.2 Callorhinus ursinus | reverse complement strand
AAAATCTTTAAGAAAAAAAAAAAGATGGGACCAGGGAAAGTGTCACTGAAGCAGGGCCTTGGAGGGATTGGAGTTCAGGGATTCACAAAAGAGGTGTTGGCAGGGAAAGGGGCGCCCGAGGGAAGTTACCTGGCAGGTGTCGATCTTGCCTTCAGGGTACCCTGCACACACATTGAACGAATGCACCCGTTGTACCACTGGGTGGAGTTACATAATTCGAGGTCGATGAGGTTCACATGGGCCTCCTGCAGTGTAGGTGAGATCCTGTAGGCTACAGCCAGGCGGCTCGGTGGTCATCGATCACAGAAGACACGTTTTGGGAAAGCCCTGCCTCCTCCCTCCATGGAACCCCCATCATCCTTAAATGCTCTACTTCAACCTAAATTCCATGAAAGTCAATGCCCCTGGCCTCTCCTCAGACACTTGTGAAGGATGTGGGGTGTTGGAGGCATATGCAGGTGAAGAGGAGGGGCAGTGCATGGAGGATGAGCAGATGTGGCTGCAGGAATGTGTGTTGATGCCAGATGATTATTCACAGCTACAGCTAGGATGTGTCACCTCATTTACACCCCACAGTGACCCCCTGTGTTAAGCGCTGTGACTCACCTTGCCTCCAATCAAGAGCCTGGAGCACCACTTGCCCAAGCATGCTGGTAGAGATGTGGTGTGTCTTGGATTCGGACCAAGGTTTTCCTCTCTACACTCAAATCCAGGACACACATTTCATTTCCCCACAGTACGGCTCTAAGTCCCCCTCATTGCTTTTTATCCCCCGTTAAACCCCTCAGCTCAGTTCTGGACAGGATTGCTGGAGTTGGGCAGATGAGTCCCTCCCCACGTGCCTCCCATCCGTTTTGAAGTTACAGACAAGGAGGATTCTTAACTTCATTCTTGAAGGATCATTTCCTGGATGTAGAAATCCTGGCTGACAGCTTTTTAAATATGTCATCCCACTGCCTTCTGACGTTAGGGGTGTCTGATGAGAAAGTGGCTGTTTGTCTTATCAAGGATTTTATCTTTAAGTTTCACCAGTTTGCCTATAATCTGTCTCAGTGTTGACCTCTGGGTTTATCCTGCTTGGAGTTTATTAAGCTTGCTAGGTGTGTGTACTCATGTCTTGCATCAAGTTTGGGAAGTTTTTTGGTTCTTTTTTATTTTTTTGTTTTTAAAGATTTATTTGAGAGAGCCTGTGTAAGCATGTGTGTGTGTGTGTGTGCACGGGGAGAGGGCAGCAGCACAGAGCCTGATGTGGGGCTGGATCTCATAACACTGAGATCATGACCTGAGCTGAA
>NW_027408632.1:0-1293 GCF_003265705.2 Callorhinus ursinus | reverse complement strand
CTCATTAAAGCAGCAACTACTAACAAATACTAAGGTAGAGTCAGAACAATTAAATGTTAACTTTTAGCAGATTTTTTTTTTCTAAGTAATAAAGGGTCTGGAAAGGTAAATGAAGATTCCCAAGGACCCTTGCTTCCATCTAAGCATGGCACTAGCTGTATAAGTAACATTATGACTTTTGGTTTAATGGTATTTATCCATACACGTTGTTAAAAAAAAAAATCAGTGACACGTGTGAAAGCACAGGAAGGAAGATTTTCTTCAATGGAAGAGGGGCTATCACTATGAGCATAGGGACTTCTACAGTAGGGGGAGAAGGAGGGGGCTCAACTCCCAACGCAGCATGGGCGTTGATACTCGTATCAAGGAGTAGGGCTGGGATCGGTGGATGGAAAATTCCTAACAGGAAACATCAGGGTAAGGAAGATTCTGGCTAAACCGACCTAACAGGATTCGTGCTGAAGACGAGCCAGGGTGATCTCAGACAACACCTGGGTTTGGTGGAGGATGAGGAGCCTGCCCGGTTCAACTGATGGAGCAGGGTTCTTGATAAAACTGGATTTTACAAGGCAGAAGTGGAGAGATGGGCCTGAGAGAAAGTGCAGGAGTCTGACAAAAGTTTAGTCGAGCAATGAATTTTTGTTGGTATCAGTGGCTTTTACATATTTAGAAGTTCTATTTACCATTCTATGGCTAGATTAAAATAAGGATTACTGACTTTTTTTTTAAAGATTGTATTTATTTATTTATTTGACAGAGAGAGACACAGCGAGAGAGGGAACAGGAGCAGGTGGAGTGTGAGAGGGAGAAGCAGGCTTCCCGCCGAGCAGGGCGCCCGGCGTGGGGCTCGATCCCGGGACCCTGGGATCATGAACTGAGTCGAAGGCAGACACTTAATGACTGAGCCACCCAGGCGCCCCTACTGAATTTTTTGGAAAAGATTTTTGACAGGAAAAATCCCATACAGTTGCAACCATTGCAAAGAAAATATGAAGACAGAGAATTATTTAAGTGAGGTCCTCTCTAAGGCTGTGAACTTCCTGAGGGAGGAAACCAAGCTGGCTTACTATCATTGCTATTATCATCACCAACATCATGTCATGTGACAATATGTAAATGTCACATGAGTGTTCCAGGCACTGTACTATGCATTTTACTTAATTCTCTGAACAATCCTGGGGCTCCTGGGTGGCTCCCCCCTTCTCTCTCTCGCTCTCAAATAAAAACTCTTAAAAAAAATATTTTGCTTTCAAGTAATCTCTACACCCAACATGGGGCCTGAACCCTCAACCC
>NW_027408631.1:0-1293 GCF_003265705.2 Callorhinus ursinus | reverse complement strand
CTCATTAAAGCAGCAACTACTAACAAATACTAAGGTAGAGTCAGAACAATTAAATGTTAACTTTTAGCAGATTTTTTTTTTCTAAGTAATAAAGGGTCTGGAAAGGTAAATGAAGATTCCCAAGGACCCTTGCTTCCATCTAAGCATGGCACTAGCTGTATAAGTAACATTATGACTTTTGGTTTAATGGTATTTATCCATACACGTTGTTAAAAAAAAAAATCAGTGACACGTGTGAAAGCACAGGAAGGAAGATTTTCTTCAATGGAAGAGGGGCTATCACTATGAGCATAGGGACTTCTACAGTAGGGGGAGAAGGAGGGGGCTCAACTCCCAACGCAGCATGGGCGTTGATACTCGTATCAAGGAGTAGGGCTGGGATCGGTGGATGGAAAATTCCTAACAGGAAACATCAGGGTAAGGAAGATTCTGGCTAAACCGACCTAACAGGATTCGTGCTGAAGACGAGCCAGGGTGATCTCAGACAACACCTGGGTTTGGTGGAGGATGAGGAGCCTGCCCGGTTCAACTGATGGAGCAGGGTTCTTGATAAAACTGGATTTTACAAGGCAGAAGTGGAGAGATGGGCCTGAGAGAAAGTGCAGGAGTCTGACAAAAGTTTAGTCGAGCAATGAATTTTTGTTGGTATCAGTGGCTTTTACATATTTAGAAGTTCTATTTACCATTCTATGGCTAGATTAAAATAAGGATTACTGACTTTTTTTTTAAAGATTGTATTTATTTATTTATTTGACAGAGAGAGACACAGCGAGAGAGGGAACAGGAGCAGGTGGAGTGTGAGAGGGAGAAGCAGGCTTCCCGCCGAGCAGGGCGCCCGGCGTGGGGCTCGATCCCGGGACCCTGGGATCATGAACTGAGTCGAAGGCAGACACTTAATGACTGAGCCACCCAGGCGCCCCTACTGAATTTTTTGGAAAAGATTTTTGACAGGAAAAATCCCATACAGTTGCAACCATTGCAAAGAAAATATGAAGACAGAGAATTATTTAAGTGAGGTCCTCTCTAAGGCTGTGAACTTCCTGAGGGAGGAAACCAAGCTGGCTTACTATCATTGCTATTATCATCACCAACATCATGTCATGTGACAATATGTAAATGTCACATGAGTGTTCCAGGCACTGTACTATGCATTTTACTTAATTCTCTGAACAATCCTGGGGCTCCTGGGTGGCTCCCCCCTTCTCTCTCTCGCTCTCAAATAAAAACTCTTAAAAAAAATATTTTGCTTTCAAGTAATCTCTACACCCAACATGGGGCCTGAACCCTCAACCC
>NW_027408630.1:0-1293 GCF_003265705.2 Callorhinus ursinus | reverse complement strand
AGATGAGAGCAGAAATCAGTGAAATAGAAACCAGAAGTACAATAGAAGAGATCAATGAAACTAGGAGCTGTTTCTTTGAAAGAATGAGTAAGATCAATAAACTTCTGGCCAGACTTCTCCAAACGAAAACAGAATGGACCCAAATTAATAAAAATCATTAATGAAGAGGAGAGATCATGACCAATACCAAGGAAATGCAAGCAATATCAAGAAAATCTTATGAGCAACTATATACCAACAGATTAGGCGATCTGGAAGAAATGGATGCATTCCTGGACACTTATAGACTACCAAGACTGAAACAGGAAGAGGTACAGAACCTGAACAAACTCATAACCAGCAAAGAAATTAAAGCAGTAATCAAAAACCTTCCAAAAAACAAGAGTCCAGGCCAAATGGCTTCCCAGGGGAATTCTTTCAAACATTTAAAGAACTAATACCTATTCTTCTGAAACTGATTTAAAAAAGAAAAACAGAAATGGAAGGGAAACTTCCAAACTCATTTTATGAGGCCAGCATTACCTTGATCCCAAAACCAGACAAAGACGCCAACAAAAAGAATTACAGACCAATAGCCCTGATGAACATGGAAGCCAAAATTCTCACCAAGATATTGGCCAATAGGATGAAACAGTACATTAAAAGGATTATCCACCATGACCGGGTGGGATTATTCCTGGGATGCAAGGTGGTTGAACATTCATAGATCAATATGATAGATCACATTAATAAAAAGACAAGAAACATATGGGCAATTCGGGACATCCAAGCAATATTGAGTGACTCAGGCTGCCACCGAGAAGGAAAATGCGCCCTTTGGTACTCGGGAAAGCATTCAGAGCAGGAGAACTCGAAATGCCCATCCCAGGAATCCACAAATGTTGCGCCCTCGGGCCGCAAACCCTGAGCCTGACACTCAACCTGACCCACGCCCCCAGACAAACTCCCAGGGAAGCAGGCCATATTGCTGGAACTTGGGACCTGCCGTACCCCTAGGACCTCACGCTCTCCCTCTCTGTCTCCTGAGGGCTCTGGCCCCAGGGGCCTGGCTCTAAAGGCACAGGGATTTGTGGCACCTGAGCAATACCGGAGCCTTAGCCTGTCTCCGAGGAGGAAACCACACCATTGGGAAATCGGAGAAAAGATTTCCGAGGAGAACTCTGCATGCACATCGCCGTGAAATGCCACATTCCACGGCCCCCGGCCCACAAACCCCGAGACTGACAGTCACCCTGACCCACGCCCCCCACTCAGATCCCCCGCCCCCACAAAGCTTCCCCAACGTGGCCATAT
>NW_027408629.1:0-1293 GCF_003265705.2 Callorhinus ursinus | reverse complement strand
GAGTTTTCCCAGGCATTCCGTGGGGTCAAGGTATAGACGGAGAGGTGCGCCCATCCCAGCACAGACGGCACCCGAGCTTGGCCGTCCCTGGGATCCCGAGACGAGCCCTTAGACCTCTGGCAGGCGTGGGCAGAGGTGGGCCCCCTCGCTTACCTTCTGTGGAGTCTCAGGGCTGTGCGGTCCTGCTGTGACCCTGTGGCCTCAGGCTGCAGGGCTCCAGGCCCTGCCAGGGGAAATAGCAGTCCCCTGAGGGGCCAAGGAGGGGACCACCCAGCTTGGACGAATGGGGACCTCACAGAATCCGCCCCAGCCCTCCTGCCCTACTGGGGGCCGTGGGCCGTGCTCTGTCTGCACCCTGAAGTGACTCCTTTTCTCCTCCAGGTGCTTCCAGTATTCAGAGTCGAGGCCTAGGTCTGAGGCAGGAGCCTCTAAGGTCCCAGAGCAGGGGAGGTGCAGGTGAGTGCCAGTGGTCAAGGTGAGGTACTTGCTCTGAGCATGGAGCCAGGGGCTCGCCCGTCCCACCCAAGAGGAGACCCCTCAGCACCCAAGTCCGACGCAGCACACTGTCAGCTCCAGGACTTCAGGCCTCTGCTGCCTGGGCTGCACCCTGAGGAGCCATCCCACCTCTTTCTTCAGGTTCAACCCGACACAAACACCATGCCCCTAGGTCAGAGGAGTGAGCTCTGGAAGCTAGAGGAAGACCCAGGCCCGGCCCAGGGCCTGGTGGAGGCATAGCTCTTGGGTGCTGGGGAAGAGAAGGTCCGGCCAGGACCTCCTCCTTCTCCACCTTGGCCTCCTCCCAGTCCGCCGCCCCATCGGGCTCCTGCTCTGCCCTTTTCTGGTCCCCTCGGAGGAGGGGTCTGCTGCTGGGTTCCAGAGTCGTCCCCAGAGCTCTTTGAGTGCCTGCCCCTCCCCCACTGCCCAAGCAGCCACTGCCTGCAGCCAGCCTGACCAGGGCTCCAGCAGCTCCGGTGAGGAGGGGTCCAGCCCCTGCGAGGAGCCTGAAGAAGCCCAGCCGGGGCTCCAAAACATAATCCAGGGGAAGCTGGCCGACCTGGTGGAGTTCCTGCTCCTCAAGTATCACACCAAGGAGCCGACCAGCCAGGCAGAGATGCTGGAGATCGTCGGCCAGGATGCCCTGGATGCCTTCCCTGTGATCTTGGACCAGGCCTCCGAGTGCTTGCAGCTGGTCTTTGGTATGGATGTGAAGGAAGTGGACCCCAGCGACCACTCCTACATTCTGGTCCCCATCCTGGGCCTCACCTATGATGGGATGCTGAGCGGTGAGCAGGG
>NW_027408628.1:0-1294 GCF_003265705.2 Callorhinus ursinus | reverse complement strand
TTGTTAACCTGAAAACAAAGAGAATTTGGAGACCTTATCCTGCTTACATTTTCAGGGTCTGGTTCCAAATTACAATGTAAGCAGCCTGAGGCTCACCTCTCTGGAGGAAAGAGATGTCCACATCTGCAACGTTGCTCAATTTGAGGGGGTCGATTCACATCATACAGTATCCTGTGTTTTACACCAACAGTACAGTGTGAAGGGTCCTTTGAATAACTTGCTGTTCTCATTGATATTATATGATTGATGGCGGGGGAGAGTAGGGAGATATGTACAAATTGTTCTTCATTTTAGGCAAGACCATGAACCTAGGTTTTGAGGTCCTTAAAGATTAGAGGGTAATTAGCAAAAAAATGAAACAATTATCAATGCTATATATGCTATATAAAATAATGTCAACATTATTTTCAGAACAGACATTACCATTATAATATACTGATATTAATACTAACCAAGGATTTCTGGGAAAATTTTCCTTCATCATTAAAGGTTAGAGCTGTCATTGCTGTCATGTTCCATGGGGTTGCATGTCCTGCATCTGCTTGTCTCCTTCACAGAAGGGCTTATATATCTAGAGAAAGTGAGGTCTTCACAATGGGAAGAGGAAGATTTTAAGTCTTCATTATCAGTGTACAACAAGTAATTTTAGATCCCAAGATAACCTAACAATAGAGGGATGATGGTATTTATCATCTTGGGCTGCTTGTGCATGAATATTATTAATCATCAACTTAATCCTGAATATCTTGGTACTGCAGCAGAGTTCCAGGATTCCATTTCTTAATGTCTTCATTACAGCTGTAAATCTCAAAATAAATACAATAATTACAAGGAAGCATCAGCAGCTGGGGCAATTAAATGCTAGTTGCCTTCTGCTATGCAGAGACTTGCATTAAGCAAAATGTGTGCTCTTCATTACAGAACAATTCTTTACAGATAAATGTTCCACAGTAGAAATGATGTTCCTTCTGCCAAAGGAAGAAACTTATCCGGGAGGGTGCCATTCCTGGGGTCCCTGGATATCCAATAGTGATGCTCAAGCTCAAATGTGAAAGAGAAATTGGACATGAAATCTTCAGGTCCCTGGGGCTCCACTAATCAGATGACTGGGCACAAAGATGGGTTTTCCCTTTTCAGAGGGAAGATGTATTTGCCACAGAAAATCCACCAAGTAATCATCCAATATTTACTGAAGACAAACCATCATCGTCCTTGTCATCAACTACAAAAACTTATTTTGTGTGTAACACACACATTACCTGAATTAGACCACAGAAGAGCAAAACTCTGGATT
>NW_027408627.1:0-1294 GCF_003265705.2 Callorhinus ursinus | reverse complement strand
GGACCATCATGGCCCCCAGGGCCTGGCTCCCAGGGCCCCCAAAGAAAACTGGAGGGGCAAAGCCCATGCAGGGAATGGGAGTTTTGCCTGCAGGAAGGCCCTGCATGCTTCCCAGAGTACTGGACAGAGCCAGTTGAGGAGAGCTTACAGGGACCCTGGCCAGGAGTCCTGGTTCCACTGGGACTGTCACATGAGGACTGGGTTTGGGGTGTGCTTCCATGTCCTTCACGGGGCCACTTCTGCTCTGCCCTGGGTGCCCAGCTCTTCTGTTCCGGAACCAGACCTGGGATAGAGAAGACATGTCGTGGACATGTGAAGAAGAGATAAATGTCAGCACTCTTTCCCCCCAATGTCCACGTGGGATCTCTCGTGGAGAAGGCCTGGACTCTTGGTCTGAATCTCAAGGGAGCTCTGTCCATACCTCTCACATGGCCCTTGGAAACTAGGTGAACACCCAGGGAAACTGTGGACACCTGACCTGGAGTCCATCCCCCCTTGATAGGCTTGAATGGCAGGCGCTCAGCTCTGCTCTGCCTGCTGTTCAGTCCCTACTTGCCTTCTCTTTGATTGCCAATTGGAGCTTTCTAACCAGCCACTTCAGGAGCCCTGGGACAAAGACATAGCCGACCACCTGCCCCTCCTTCCCGAGGCTACTCCAAGTCCTCCGGAATGCCTCAGGACATCTCTTAACACCTTTCCCTGCTCCGGTGTCTGATTGGGTGTAACCCCAATAGCAAACCACCAATTCTGACTTGCAGGCCTTCAACTCATGTCTCCTGGCCTCCCATCCACATGATAGGTGAGTTTACAAGCACATCTCTTATGGGTCTAGAGGAAGGCATGGGTAGCCAGGAATCCACATCAACAACACTCACATTCAGATTTCGCTCTCCCTCTCCTCCATTTGCTACATGGGAAGAAGAGTTTTCAGAATCGAGCATGTTGAGCTTCCCCTGTATCCAGGGACACGACTTCTCAGGGTACGAGCCCATGAAGACCCGCTTGAAGCAGGGTCACAGGGTCTTGTCCCAAAGGAGAGGCTTCCAGAGAGTCAGCCTCCATATACCTTAAGGACATTTCACAACTCCTATACCAAGAACCACTCTCTGCAGAGCTTTCTCAACCAGGGCACACGGGACCTCTCACCCATCTGCCAACAATCTTTGGGACAATTATCCTGGATGAATAGGTTATCCAGAGAATGTGTGGTTTGCGGGTAGAATCCATTCCTGTCCTGGGGTCCTGAAGCCCAGGATCCTGACAAACATGTTGCCACACGCAGGACAGCAACCCC
>NW_027408626.1:0-1294 GCF_003265705.2 Callorhinus ursinus | reverse complement strand
TTGAGTTTGATAAGTTCTTTATAGATTTTGGATACTAGCCCTTTACCGGATATGTCATTTGCAAATATTTTCTCCCATTCTGTCGGTTCTCTTTTGGTTTTGTGGACTGTTTCTTTTGCTGTGCAAAAGCTTTTTATCTTGATGAAATCCTAATGGTTCATTTTCGCCCTTGCTTCCCTTGCCTTTGGCGATTTTTCTAGGAAGAAGTTGCTGCAGCTGAGGTCGAAGAGGTTGCTGCCTGTGTTCTCCTTTAGGATTTGGATGGGCTCCTGTCTCACGTTTAGGTCTTTCAACCATTTGGAGTCTATATTTGTGTGTGGTGTAAGGAAATGGTCCAGTTTCATTCTTCTGCAGGTGGCTGTCCAATTTTCCCAACACCATTTGTGGAAGAGACTGTCTTTTTTCCACTGGACTTTCTTTCCTGCTTTGTCAAAGATGAGATGACCATAGAGTTGAGGGTCCATTTCTGGGCTCTCGATTCTGTTCCATTGATCTATGTGTCTGTTTTTGTGCCAGTACCATACTGTCTTGATGATGACAGCTTTGTAATAGAGCCGGAAGTCTGGAATTGTGATTCCGCCAGCTTTGCTTTTCTTTTTCAAGATTCCTCTGGCTATTCGGGGTCTCTTCTGGTTCCATACAAATTTTAGGATTATTTGTTCCATTTCTTTGAAAAAAGTGGATGGTATTTTGATGGGGATTGCATTGAATGTGTAGATTGCTCTAGGTAGCATTGACATCTTCACAATATTTGTTCTTCCAATCCATGAGGATGGAACGTTTTTCAATTTCTTTGTGTCTTTTTCAATTTCTTTCGTGAGTATTTTATAGTTTTCTGAGTACAGATCCTTTGCCTCTTTGGTTAAATTTATTCCTAGGTATCTTATGGTTTTGGGCGCAATTGTAAATGGGATCGACTCCTTGATTTGTCTCTCTTCTGTCTTCTTGTTGGTGTATAGGAATGCCACTGATTTCTGTGCATTGATTTTATATCTTGCTACATTACTGAATTCCTGTATGAGTTCTAGCAGTTTTGGGGTGGAGTCTTTTGGGTTTTCCACATACAATATCATATCATCTGCAAACAGTGAGAGTTTGACTTCCTCTTTGCCGATTTGGGTGCCTTTGATTACTTTTTGTTGTGATTGCTGTGACTAGGACTTGTAATACTATGTTGAATAGCAGTGGTGAGAGTGGACATCCCTGCCGCGTTCCTGACCTCAGAGGAAAAGCTCTCAGCTTTTCGTCATTGAGAATCATATTGGCTGTAAGTTTTTCATAGATGGCTCTTATG
>NW_027408625.1:0-1294 GCF_003265705.2 Callorhinus ursinus | reverse complement strand
ACGCAACTCCTCTTTCGCGAGGGCGGGGCGTCTACACGGGAACCTCTGTGCGTTCAGTCCTAACTGCCATCCACCTTAGCGCCAAGGAACACAACGTTAGAGGAACCCAGGACTCAGCCACGAACACGCTTCCTGAGCGCAATCTTCACGTGTTTTGTGTTTTGGTGAGAGCAGGGAGAATGGGACCTGGACGTTACCCTGACAGAGAAAGAGGCCTGTGAAGGAAGGCTGCTCTGGAACACCCTCTTGTTTGGGGAGGTTAGCACCGCTGAACCCTGTGTGCCTGGATACCTTAGGGAACCAGGCACTACCACGACGAATCCAAATGATAAAGTTACCGAACCTTAGCTAGCATTGCTGGTCTTGAAACTGGAGGGATATGACAAGGTTCGAGGAGGAGAGACTTGGGAACGCTTCCCATCGGTCACACCGAATGAGAAACAAGAGCGTGCAGCAAGAAGCTATCACCCACCTCTTGTTTCATGAGACCAGTCGCTGGCCCCGTGTGTGCGTGCGTACGTAAAGGCAGCCGCCACCCTCGAACAGACAACACTGGAGAGAACCCGTACTTCCACTTCAAGTAGCCTTTCCTGAGACTGGAGGCCCTTGGTCGCCAGGGTGTGTGTGTGCACGGCCAGGGCTTCTGGAAGCATATTCTGAGGGAGACTCAGGATGGGACAGAAGGCAGAACACGACTCGCCCGTTGACTCAGGGAGCCAGCCCTCGGCCCGGCTTTGCCTGCAGGTCTGATGGCTAGCGGACTAACTCGAAGAAGCAGCAGTGTGTGGGACACTGCGGTAGATGGACTAGCGTCAGTCTTGCGGGCCGTGGAAACACTTCCACTGCCTGTGCACAAGAGCCTGGGCAACGATCCCCTCCTCTGCGGGGTGCATGCCTGAGAAAACTGCAAGTGAGTGCAAAACCATTTCCTTGCAGAGACTCTGAACCCGGCAAAAGGCAGAACACGACTCCCCACTTGTTTCAGGAAAGCAGCCCTGAACTTTTGCAGGCAGGTGTAATTGGTAGCGAACAAATTCGAGGCAGGACCCGTATGGAGAAACCCTGCTTTAGCTACTGATGACCTCTCTGAGGGAGGAATCCGAGTCCGGTGTACCGTGGGTGAGAGCCTGGCGCACAGCTCCCGTTCGTAAAAGCGAGGGAGAAGGAGGCCGTTGCGGAGGGCATGCACCCCTCGGCTCGGCTCTTGCTACCTGAAGCTCACACCACCGCTCGAGGTGTGGTTTCAACTCTCAGTGCTCAACCCTGCCTTGGAAGAAACAAGCTCATAAGAAAG
>NW_027408624.1:0-1294 GCF_003265705.2 Callorhinus ursinus | reverse complement strand
TGTGCTGATGGCTTACTGCCTGAGGCATGGGTAATTTTTAATCTGATAAATTTTCATTTCCTGTGTTGTATATCAGGAAACCTTTGTTTCATTGTTGATTTCCAACTAGTTGATCTCTGACCTCTCCACAGTTGATTATCAAATATCCAACCAAGGCCTTCTAGAGCCTTCCTTAAGACTGCGGGAACCGGTCTCCCCGTAGTCCAAAGGGGTCACCTGAGGCATGTGGGAATCCCTCTGTCTCTCGCAAGGGAACTGAGTGTAGGAAGCAGTGTTAAGATGGTGAAAGCCATGGAGGGTTTTTGTCTTTTTCCACCCAGTCTATGCAAATCAGAATAAACCTCCATCCCTTCTCTGGCTGCTATCAAATGCAGGACCTGGTGCAGCTTCCATGGGAAACAATACCTCGGTCCTTAGTATGGACACAGAGAGGGTCAAGGTAAATGCTGTGACAATTTTACGTTGTAACTATTTCAGGAAACTTTAATCTCTTTATACAGTGCTCTCTCCTAGCCTCGTCTCTAGTTTGTGTGTTCTAGGACGTATCTACTGTATTACTTAGAGTAATTAATTACTTCCAGGGACATCTTGATGGGCTAATGATTAATCAGCTGATGATCACACATAACTGTGCTGTCATACATTTGGTATCTTTTAATTTTTAGGGCAGAAAGGTGGTATCACTCAGCTAGGACCATAGGGTCTCACACAGTCAAATAATTTGTAGCTGGGCTTGAGTTGAACGTTACTTAGCAACATCACGTAACCATAAGCTGTAATAAGTGGTCACAAGATAGAATTTTAGAGTAGCATGCATACGTACTTGTAACCATATAGAACAGATAAAAAAGTAGCTTAACCAGCCCCCTCCCCCATAACCTTAAAAGGTACACAAATATTTACTGTTGTCCTGCCAAATCCCAAAAACACAACTAAGTATATGCAACAGATATAAGGTTAAACATCTCAAATTTTACATGATTGACTACATAATCCCAATCACTCATAACACCAGCATACTATTTTAGTTCAGAATCTATCTATAGACAGACAACCTTTAACTCTAAATCCCCCCTGTTGCATAATCTTACCATGATAGGCCTCAACGACCAATGCTTAATTTCACAACATAATACTACAAGCCATGACAGATCTTCACAAGGGACACCTGTTACTGTAGCTTAATACAGAAAGCAAGGCACTGAAAATGCTTATGTGAGTCATTAGAATCCATAAGCACAAAGGTACGGTCCTGGCCTTGCCATGAATTCTTCATAAGATCACACATGCCAGC
>NW_027408623.1:0-1294 GCF_003265705.2 Callorhinus ursinus | reverse complement strand
CACGTTTTTTTTGTTAGTGGCCGACTGAGTCCTCTGGTAGTGGTCAGGTGTCCAAAATCCCTAGGGCTTTGGAGTCAAGGCCCTGGGGACAGACCCTCAGAGGCCTCTAGGGTGAGGGTTAGGGCCTAGTGGTACGGCAGGCCTGACGTGTAAGCACTGGAACCTGCTCTGGGGGGTTTGTCTTGAGGGCGAGTGTCAGATTGTGTCAGGCGCAGGGTGGGCCGCCAGAGGGCGCCCAATTTGTGCGTTTGTTGGGATGGGAATTCAGAGTTCTCCTGTTCTGAACCCTCACGGGAGTTGCAAGTAGTGTGTTTGAATTGTTTTTGGCAAGGTGGGTCCTCTGGTGTTGCTCATTTATTGCCATCCCTGGGGCTTTGGAGCCAGGCTTCTGGATCCAGAAACTTAGAAGCCAACCTAGGGATAGACCTAGAGCCTAGGGTCATTTGAGCACTGATCTGGCCACGCTGGGGCAAGCTTTGGGGGGCGGGGGATCTGAGTGGGGAGCGTGGGTCAGGGTGAATGTCAGTCTCAGCGTTTGTGGGCAGGGGGCCGTTGAATGTAGATTTCGCTGGGATGTGCATGCAGAGTTCTCCTAGGAAAGCTTTGCCCTGATCTCCCAATGGTGTGGTTTCCTTCAGGGAGACAGGCTGAATCCGCTGGTATTGGTCAGGTGCCCCCAATCCCTGTGGCTTTAGAGCCAGGCCTCTGGGGCCAGAGTCCTCAGAAGCCAGAGAGGGATAGAGTGAGTGCCTAGGGGCACGGCAGGCCCAAAGTGCCAGCAGGATTGCCTGCTTCCCTGGGAGTTTGTCTTGAGGGCCTGGGTCAGGTTGAGTGTCAGGCTCAGGGTTTGCCGCTAGAGGGCGCAATATTTATGGATTCCTTGGGATGGGCATTTAGAGTTCTCCTGCTCTGAATGCTTTCCCGAGTACCAAATGGCGCACTTTCCTTCTTGGTGGCAGCCTGAGTCACTCGATATTGCTCGGGTGTCCCGAATCTGTGGGGCTTTGGAGCCAAGCTCTGGGGACTGACTCCTCACAAGCCAACCAAGGGTGCGGTTTAGCACATAGGGGCACTGGAGACCTGACCTCCCAGCACTGCGTCGAGGTTCCCGGGGGTGAGGGTTGAAGGCGTGGATCCGCGTGAGTGTCTTGCTCTTCTTTTCGGCCGGGGGACCACTGAAAGGGTGGGTGCGCTGGGATGGGCATGCAGCGTTCTCCTGCTGGGAATCCTTTCCCGAGTTCCAAACAGTGGGGTTTCTCACTGGGTGGCCAGCTCATTCCTCTGGTATTGCTCA
>NW_027408622.1:0-1294 GCF_003265705.2 Callorhinus ursinus | reverse complement strand
GCTACTGGCATAAAAACAGACACACTGGTCAATGGAACAAAATGGAACGCTCAGAAACTGACCCACACATATATGGTCTTAACTGATGACACAGCAGCAGAAAATATACAATGAGGAAAGGACTGTCTCTTCAGTGAACGGTACTGGGAAAACTGTACACTACATGCAGGAGAATGTAACTGGATCACTTTCTTACACCGCACTCAAAATTTTTAAATGGATGAATAACTTGAACACAAGACCCAAATCCATAAACCTCCAAGAAGAAAACACAGGTAGTAAGTTTCTCGACACTGGTTTTGGCAAAGAGTCTTTAGGTCAGACACCAAAAGCAAAGGCAACAAAAGCAAAAATAAGTGGAAGACATTAAACTGAAATTCCTACATGGCAAAAGAAACCATCAAAAACTTAAAAGGTGACCTACCTAATGAGAAAAAATATCTGCAAATCATATCTGTGAGAAGAGGCTAATATCCAAAATACACAAAACACTCATACAAATCAAAACAAACAAAAACCTGTATAAAAAATGGGGAGAATATGTGAACAGATACTTTCCAAAGATGACACACAGGTGGCCGACACAGAAAAAGTTGTTCAACGTCACTAATCATCGTCAGGGAAACCTAAGTCAAAACCACAATTAGCTATCACCTCACAACTTTTGGAACGGCAATCGTCCCAGAGACAGACACCAGGTGTGGTCAAGGGTGTGTAGACAAGGGGACCCTGTGCACTGTTGCTGGGAATGTAAATTGGTGCAGCCACTGTGACAAACAGTATGGAAGTTCCTGGAAAAAATAAATACAACCACCATATGACCCAGGAATTGCTCTACTGAGTATTTATCTAGAGAACACAAAAACACTACCGCCAAAAGACAGATGCACTTGCATGTTCACTGCAACATTCTTCGCAGTAACCAAACATAGAAACATAGACCTTGGGAGCATTATGCTAAGTAACTTACACAGAAAGACAAATAGCAGATGCTTTCATGGACATTCCACATGGAAAAATATACTGAACGCATAGATACTGAGAACAGACTGGTGGTTGCCAGATTCGGGGATGGGGGGGCAAGGAAGGTGGTCAAAGGCACAATGTTTAAGTGATAAAATCCGTAAGTCATGGAACATTCTGTGCAGCACGGAGACTAAAGCTCACCCTGCAGGATAGGGTACAGGTTCCCCCACTATTTGAAAGGACAGTGTTCCTAGGAAAACTTTCACAGCAGGAATGGTGTAGACCAAAGGAGGAATTAACATTCATTTATACAGAAAAATTAGTGAGC
>NW_027408621.1:0-1294 GCF_003265705.2 Callorhinus ursinus | reverse complement strand
TGATTTGGAGTAGGAACTGTGGTTGCAGCTTGCATGAGGGGCAGACCATGACACTGCACAAAACTGGATCCTCAGATAATACGGAACCTTCGAAGGGTAACTGGGAATGAAGATCCTGGCCTTGGGACATAGGGAGGGGGCTGCACATAAGCCCCCATCACCCGAGGGGTGCAGAGGAGCCAGTACAGAAAGCTGGGATCTTGTTTCAGCCTGAACCAGTTAAGCTAAAGGGCTCCTGCCTAGCCTGACTATTGGGGGGGGGTGTGGGGGTGATGTAGCGATGCTGATTGGTCAGGAGGCCACAGAGCTTTGTGAGGTCACTGGGCTTCCAGGCCAGGCTGGGGCAGGAGTATGATAGAGATGCTGACAACTGCCATTCTGCTGGCCTTGGCAGCGTCTGTGGTTGCCAATGATAATGCCACGTGTGAGTAAGTGTCACGGACACCTCCATGGGGTGGAAAGTGTGTCTTCTGAATAGCAAGCCCCACCCAGACTCCCTCTGTCCAGGACTAGGAAGGAGGCCAAGCTTCGGCCTTAGTAGTCCCCTGGGTCTCAGGGGTGTGACCCACATCCCCAACTCAGACCATCCTTGCTCCCAGCTTCATCAGCCAAGAGACGCCAGGGCTGACCCCGGTCTTCTTTGCCTCCCGTAGCACAGACGCTGGGGTCCTTCCCTCACCTAGAGACTGACCTCACTGCCTCTTGCACATCAAGTCCCAATTTTTAGAAACCCCTTTCTTCCCACAGATACTAAGGTGCCCCACCTGTGGCTGACCCCAAAGACCCCAGGGTATTGTCATGGCATTCTTCTAGGGTCCCGCCTCCACCTTAGACTCTGACTGTCCCCAAGGTACCCCCAAACTCTTGTGGCCTCTCCCCAGTTCCCAGAACTTCCATCCCTGGACCCCCGCTCCTCCCCACACCTGCGATCACTGGACCTGCCTTGGCTACTCTCCCTCCTGCCACCATCCAACCCCACACTGCAGCCCCAGGAACCCTGTGGCTGTTTCCTGAGTCTCCCGCCCAGAATTGGCTCTAAAGACCTCAAGCCATTACACCTCTCTCTCTCCACCTCTAGCCTCCCCATCTGCCTCAGGATCTCCCATATTTCTAAGGCCCTTATCATCAGTCCTGCTTCCTACGGCGCCTTCTGTCCTCGCCTTGGGGCTACACCCACAAGACCCCAGAACTCATACTCCTCCAAACCAGTTCCTGAAGCCTGCAGCTTCCGGCTTCCCTACCACCCTGACAGCGCCTCTCCTCAGCAGCTCCCCCTCGGACCACCCACACTCCC
>NW_027408620.1:0-1294 GCF_003265705.2 Callorhinus ursinus | reverse complement strand
CACCGAGATTCCAACTCCTGGTCTGGCTGCGGGAGGGAGACCAGAGTGTGGCTCCTGCTAGCTCAGATCTGTCACTCTGTCCTGTAGCTACAGCCTGTCCGTGCAGCTGAACTCCCCGTCCTAGTCGGCCAGCTCACCTTCACGTTCAAGAACAGGCCATATTGAAGGTCAGGGGCCATGGCGTGGCTGCTCAGGCAGGCGAGGGCTCACTTTCAACTGAGGGAGACTCTGGCTGGTCAAGCAGGAGATCTGGAGGGCAGCCTTTCCAGCTTCTCTGCGGACCAGCTCTGGGACCGGGAGCCATTGTACCTCCCCTCGCTGGGCGTCGCTCTCCTCCTCTGTGCAATGGGGTGAAGCTGAATGATCCCTCCCATGGCGGGAACATGTGGAGTGCTGGTGATTGACGTAAGCCTGGCACCAAGCCTGGATGGCAGAGTGCAGAGGGGGAGGGTGAGCGGTGTGTGCAGTGAACACCCCTTCCCCCAAAAGCGATTTAGCTGTTCCATGCAGCCGCCAGGCCACTGGCTGGGAGCCCAGGAGCAGTGGGCGACCACACTCCTGGCACCAGGCCCCTGCCTGTGGCTCTTCCACAGCACTGGGACACGGTGGGGACTGCGGGACATGGGGCAAGCTCCTCTCTCTGAGGGAAGGAGACGACAGAAGGCTTTCCTTGGGGACCCCCAAGGCCACAGAAGAGGGGAGGAGGCTTGCCCCAAACAGTACATTGAAATTCTACTTCCGTTAGTACCGGAGCGTTGGGCTTTGGTTATTTCACTTGCTGGGCTGACGAGATACACTTGTTCTCCAAGACTCCTCCTCAGATGAAGAGCTTTTGCAGGTCCAGGGCATCCTGGAGCTGGGGAGGAGAGATGGGCCAGTCCCCTCCCTGCTCCTGCAGGAGACCTGTCCTCCCAAACCCGTATGGTTTCGGGTCGTGGTCCTGGGCTAGGGTTGGAGACAGCCTGTCACTGCTCCTGACTCTGGGGCGGAGTGGGCTTTTTTAGGCATAGCAACACCCACCGAAGGCAGGGGCTTCGGAAAGAACATACTCCTGGACCCGGTCCTGCCCCAGGACGGTGGCTGCCTTACACAGCTCCAGAGGAAGAAGCATATCCACTGCTTCTTTGGGCTTTGGTCCTCTGACCCACGAGCAAGTACTGAAAAGTGTCTAGTCCTCCTCTGGAAGTGCACCAGCCCTGAGGGGCCAGTCACTGTCCACACAAGAAGACGGACAACGTGCTAAGTAAGTGCAGGAGGTGATCCTGTTCAAATGGCCTGCGGGTCGGTGGGGCTT
>NW_027408619.1:0-1294 GCF_003265705.2 Callorhinus ursinus | reverse complement strand
CATAGAACAGAAAGAAACAGACAATCTACAGAAACAGGGACTTTACAAGCAATACAATGGCACTAAATTAATATCTTTCAATAGTTACCCTGGATGTAAATGGGATGAATGCTGCCATGAAAAGCCACAGGGTTGCACATGGGATAAAAAAGGAAGACTGATCCATATGCTGTCTGCAACAGACCATTTTTAGAACTAAAGACACCTCCAGATGGAAAGTGAGGTGGTGGAAAATGATTTACCATGCTCATGGACATCAAAAAAAACCTGGGGTGGCAATCCTTATATCAGACTAATTGGATGTTAAGCCAAAGACTCTACTAAGAGATGTAGAGGGACATGATATCATACTTAAAGGGTCTATCCAACAAGAAGATCTTACAATTGTAAATATCTCTGCCCCCAACATGGGAGCTGCCAATTATATAAACCAATTAATAACCACAGTAAGGAAACATTGATAATAATACATTAATAGTAGGAAACCTCAACACTCCACACACAGCAATGGACAGATCATCTAAGCAGAAGATCAAAAAAGAAACAAGAGCTTCGATGGTCACACTGGACCAGATGGACTTCACAGATATATTCAGAACATTCCATCCTAAAACAAAATATGCCTTCCTCTCGACTGTACATGGAACTTTTTCCAGAATAGATCACATACTGGGTCACAAATCAGGTCTCAACCAGTACCAAAGCTTTGGGATTATTACCTATATATTTTCAGACCAGAATGCTTTGAAACTGGAACTTGATCACAAGAACAAATTTGGATGAAACTTAAACACTTGGAGGTAAAAGGGTATCCTGCTAAAGAATGAATAGGTCAAACAGGAAGTTAAAATTAACTTAAAAATGGGTGTCTGGGTGGCTCAGTCATTAAGCGTCTGCCTTCGGCCCAGGTCATGATCCAAGGGTCCTGGGATTGAGCCCCATATCAAGCTCCCTGCTTGGTGGGAAGCCTGCTTCTCCGTCTCCCACTCCCCCTGCTTCTGTTCCCTCTCTTGCTGTGTCTCTCTGTCAGATTATATATTAAATAACTTTAAAAAAATCATGGAAACTAATAAGAATGAAAATGAATCAGTTCAAAACACCCGGGATACAGCAAAGATGGTCCAAGAGGGAAATACATTGTAATACAAGCGTCTCTCAAATAATTAGAAAAATCCCAAACAAAAGCTTACTTTACACCTAATGGAGATGGAGAAAGAACAGCAAATAAAGCCTAAGTCCAGCAGAAGAGAAATAATAAAGATGAGAGCAGAAATCAGTGAAATAGAAACCAGAA
>NW_027408618.1:0-1294 GCF_003265705.2 Callorhinus ursinus | reverse complement strand
AAGAAATAGAAAACCTGAACAGACCTATAACCACTAAGGAAATTGAAGCAGTCATCAAAAATCTCCCAGGAAACAAAAGCCCAGGGCCAGATGGCTTCCCAGGGGAATTCTATCAGACATTTAAAGAAGAATTAATACCTATTCTCCTGAAACTGTTCCAAAAATAGAAATGGAAGGAAAATTTCCAAATTTATTTTATGAGGCCAGCATTACCTTGATCCCAAAACCAGACAAAGACCCCATCAAAAAGGAGAATTACAGACCAATATCCTTGATGAACATGGATGCAAAAATTCTCACCAAAATACTAGCCAATAGGATCCAACAGTACATTAAAAGGATTATTCACCACGACCAAGTGGGATTTATCCCTGGGCTGCAAGGCTGGTTCAACATCCGCAAATCAATCAACGTGATACAATACATTAACAAAAGGAAGAACAAGAGTCATATGATCCTCTCAATAGATGCAGAAAAAGCATTTGACAAAGTACAACATCCTTTCTTGATCAAAACTCTTCAGAGTATAGGGATAGAGGGTACATACCTTAATATCATAAAAACCATCTATGAAAAACCCACAGCGAATATCATTCTCAATGGGGAAAAGCTGAGAGCTTTTCCCCTAAGGTCAGGAACGCGGCAGGGATGTCTACTCTCACCACTGCTATTCAATATAGTATTAGAAGTCCTAGCCACAGCAATCAGACAACAAAAAGAAATCCAAGGCATCCAAATCGGCAAAGAGGGAGTCAAACCCTCACTCTTTGCAGATGATATGATACTGTATGTGGAAAACCCAAAAGACTCCACCCCAAAACTGCTAGAACTCATACAGGAATTCCGTAAGGTAGCAGGATATAAAATCAATGCACAGAAATCAGTGGCATTCCTATACACCAACAACAAGACAGAAGAGAGACAAATCAAGGAGTCGATCCCATTTACAATTGCACCCAAAACCATCAGATACCTAGGAATAAATTTAACCAAAGAGGCAAAGGATCTGTACTCAGAAAACTATAAAATACTCAGGAAAGAAATTGAGGAAGACACAAAGAAATGGAAAAATGTTCCATGCTCATGGATTGGAAGAACAAACATTGTGGAGATGTCAGTGCTACCTAGAGCAATCTACACATTCAATGCAATCCCCATCAAAATACCACCCACTTCTTTCAAAGAAATGGAACAAATAATCCTAAAATTTGTATGGAACCAGAGGAGACCCCGAATAGCCAGAGGAATATTGAAAAAGAAAAGCAAAGCTGGCGGCATCACAATTCCGGACTTC
>NW_027408617.1:788-1294 GCF_003265705.2 Callorhinus ursinus | reverse complement strand
AGATCTTGCCATTTGCAACGACATGGATGGAACTGGAGGGTGTTATGCTGAGTGAAATAAGTCAATCCGAGAAAGACATGTATCATATGACCTCACTGATATGAGGAATTCTTAATCTCAGGAAACAAACTGAGTGTTGCTGGAGTGGTGGGGCGGTGGGAGGGATGGGGTGGCGGGGTGATAGACATTGGGGAGGGTATGTGCTATGTTGAGCACCGTGAATTGTGCAAGACAGTTGAATCACAGATCTGTACCTCTGAAACAAAAAATGCAATATATGTTAAGAAAAAATAAAGAAGAAGATACCAGGAGGGGAAGAATGAAGGGGAATAAATTGGAGGGGGAGACGAACCATGAGAGACGATGGACTCTGAAAAACAAACTGAGGGATCTAGAGAGGAGGGGGGTGGAGGGATGGGTTAGCCTGGTGTTGGGTATTAAAGAGGGCACGTTCTGCAACGAGCACTGGGTGTTATGCACAAACAATGAATCATGGAACACTACAT
>NW_027408617.1:0-688 GCF_003265705.2 Callorhinus ursinus | reverse complement strand
GGGCGATATTCGGGAGGATAGACGGCGGGGGAGGGGCCTCCGCCGGCCGCTTCTGGCAAGTGCTAGAGCCGCGGAGCACAAAATCGGACCTTTTAGAAGTCGGCTCCGCTGAGGGACGTCGCTGCAGTGGCTAAGCGAGGGGTGGAATCCTCCCGGGACAGTGGGGTCTCAGGACCCTCGGGGTCACAGAAAGACCGGGGGTGCCTGAGTGCGGCAGAGCTCCCAGGTATCGGAGTGGGGAAGCCGGCTGCAGAGACGGAGCCGAGGGGCAGGCTCTCAGCTTGGGGTGGCCATAAACTGTGATCCGTGGCCCAGTCGGGCCACTGCTCCTGCAGCAGGGACCCAACAAGCGGCAGATCCGGGGAGACTCCCCTTCCTCCCCCGGGAGGAGCGGCGCGGGAACGCACCGCAGGGATCTGCTGGGTTTGGAGACTCCACACGGGGTCGGGTGCCAGAGATAGCAACGCTCGGTCACAGGCCGGGTGAGCACGGAGTGCGGCCGGAGACCGGGGACACGGGAGTCACTGCTTTTCTCTGGGGGCGCACTGAGGAGTGGGGCCCCGAGTTCTCAGCTCCTCTGGGTGGAGATTGGGAGGCCACCATTTTTGCCCTGGTCCTCCAAGGCTGTACGGAGAGCTTGCAGGGAACAAAAGCTCCTGAGATCAAACCCGAGCAGCTTGCTTAGCCC
>NW_027408616.1:0-1294 GCF_003265705.2 Callorhinus ursinus | reverse complement strand
CTGATCTCCATGCGGTGCATGGGCACATCCTGCCAGCAGGGGGCCCCAGGGACCTGGAACCAGCACTCTCTGGTCCTCCGGGAGCGGCACTCGGCCCGGCAGCCGGCCAGTCGGTGAAGACGTAGTAGGTGACCCTGTGTCCCGCCGTGAACTGCTTCTCCGCCGGCTGCAGGAACAGCTCCAGGAAGACCACGTAGCTACAGGGACGGGGGATAGGGCGGGAGGAGGGTCACTGCCAGAGGCTGGTGGCAGGACCCCAGAGCTCGGGGCCGTGCACGTGTTCACCTTTGTCACTGGGACACGCCCCGGGCTGCGTTAAGCCACAGCCACCCTCCTGGCCTGTCCTGAGCGAGTCCGCCAGCGGGACCTCCCTCCCTTCCGCTCCCAGAGTTGGGGGCCCTCAGCACCCCATCTTACAAACGGGAGCCCGAGGCTTGGGAGGCTGGAAACCCATGCAGCCACACAGTCAGCATGCTGGAGCCAGGAACACTCCCCCGTGCTGAGCTCCCAGGCAAACCCTGCAGGTGCCCTCCCCTGGCCGCCCCCCTGCAGGTCCCCTCCCCACCTGCCAGGACTGGAGCTCCTTTGGGCACAGCCCTCGTTCCTTTGCCCAACAGACCGGCTAGAAGAAGCAGGGCCAGCCACCTGCCCCTCTTGCTTTGGGTGGGCTGTCGCTGGTCCCCACAGCTGGCTGCACCCCCTGGAAGGTCCCCGTGAAGGCGACTGGGCCTCTTGCTGACAAGGTCCTCAATCTACCACTGGTATTCCTAGGAGGGGTCACCTTCAACTCCCCCAGGCTGGGAAACAGGTGCAGCCCGGGGACAGGGAAGGGGAAAGAGGACCCTGGGAGTTGAGGGGGGTTGCTTAGACCCCAGCCTTGAATCCAAGGGGGTAAGCTTCTGGATCCAGGTCGACATATGCCCCTCCCTCAGTCCAAAGCCCTCACATGGCTGGTCCCCCTGTGAGTGGTCTACCTGCTCCCCACCGTGGGGACAGCAGCTCCCCCATCGTCAGGCAAGTGTGGTGAGCCCTCTGAGTCTGGTTTTTTTGAGCAGGCACTGAGGCTACTTCCCGGGGCCTGCCCCACACCTGGCAGCTTAGTCAAGGGCTCACACAGGGAAGGCGGCCACTGCCTTGAAACGGGACAGGCACACAACCCGCAGGCCCGAATCAGGTCACCAGGGGAAAGGCCAGGCCCAGTCGTTGTGAGTGTGGTTTCACGGCCCCTTCCCTCAAGGATGCTGCCAGCAAGGGCTCCCTCATGCAAGCCCGGCACCTGCCCTCGCCCCGGGGC
>NW_027408615.1:0-1295 GCF_003265705.2 Callorhinus ursinus | reverse complement strand
CAAGTTCCAGCACGGCCCCACCCCACAAGGGCACTCTGTAGACACGAATGGATTCATATAGGGCTGACTGCCGTGGCCTGCCCGCCACCATGTACAGCCTTCTTACGGGCTGTTTGGGCCTCCCCCTGGCGCTGGCTAGATCCTTCGTTCCATCTGAGTGATCGGAGGGAAACAGGCAGTAGACAGGACAGCCCTTGGCCTCTGACCATCCAGGGAGGCATCTGTGGCCCTCCAGCTCAGGCCAGAAAGGGTCTTGACAACCCCCACAGCCATTACTGAGCTGACTGTGCTCCTGGCAGTGTAACAGGCCCATGGGCAGTGTAGACAGCCCCACAGGATGTTTCCATTCCCAACGTCTCTGTGGTTGAGACAAGTGATTCCTCCTTCACAGTCTCTTAACCCTCCAAATGTTGGATGTGGCCATGCCCACAACAGCCATACAGCCATACAGCAGACTGACCCTGCAGTCCTTTGGCCTCCAGATTGTGATGTAAACATTTGAAATACGTATTTCTTAAGATTTAAGGTTATGGGAGTAACTGTGTCTCCCAGCAGGCAATTTTTCAGTGAGGCTGCCTGGTTTCAGAGAGTCACATGCATGATTCAGGGACTGTGGCCCCCAGAAAGTCTGCCATGTGTGGATTTGTGGTGTGGAATTATCCTTGAGCCTCCCACTGTTTCAGTGAGGGATACTTTCCTTATCATCCTCACATTTGCTCTCTGTTCTTCATAAAGGAGAGAGAAGAGCCTGGAGAATGAGCCAGTTTGTTCTTTGGGGAGGAGCGATTAATGTGGGGGGCAGGTGTGAGTCCGGGGCTCCTTCCTCCCAGGGAGACGAGTGAGGTCTGTGTGCCTTCCAGTCTCTGAGATGCGAGGACCCAATTTCAAAGGCAGGAGCCTTGAGTTTCCTACCAACAGCAAAGTTGCTTCTTCACCAAGTGGGGAGCGCCTTGCCATCATGGGAAAACAGCAAGAGCACTGGATGCGTGGCTGCAGCCAGTGACCCTAAGTGACCCCTTCTTTCCTTGGGCTTCAGATCCAAAGCCGTGCAGTCAGTTACCAGTGATGCGGAATCTGCTGCTTTCCCAGCCTGGCATCTCTTCTCACGTCAAAGTCCAGCACCTCTGCTTGCCTTTGGGAACCCCATGTCACCTGCCTACCATCCAGACAGTTCCATAGGGCAGACCCCACTTTCCACCCACTTCAGAAATGGGTGTATGATCCAAGTCTACCCAACCCCTTGCTCTATTTTCTGGGTGCTCTGATGACTTCAAGGATGAGAGTGTGACCCAAGC
>NW_027408614.1:0-1295 GCF_003265705.2 Callorhinus ursinus | reverse complement strand
ACCAAATGATGGAAAATAAAGAGGCTGAGAAAAAGAGAGAGAAACAATTACAGGATCACGAGGGCAGAATTCGAGAGATAAGTGATACGATAAGACGAAACAACATTAGAATAATTGGGATCCCAGAAGAAGAAGAGAGAGAGAGAGGGGCAGAAGGTATATTGGAGCAAATTATAGCAGAGAACTTCCCTAATGTGAGGAAGGAAACAGGCATTAAAATCCAGGAGGCACAGAGAACCCCTCTCAAAATCAATAATAATAGGTCAACACCCCGACATCTAATAGTAAAACTTACGAGTCTCAGAGACAAAGAGAAAATCCTGAAAGCAGCTCGGGAGAAGAGAAATGTAACCTACAATGGTAGAAACATTAGATTGGCAACAGACCTATCCACAGAGACCTGGCAGGCCAGAAAGGACTGCCAAGATATCTTCAGAGAACTAAACGAGAAAAATATGCAGCCAAGAATACTATATCCAGCTGGGCTATCATTGAAAATAGAAGGAGAGATAAAAAGCTTCCAGAACAAACAAAAACTAAAGGAATTTGCAAACACGAAACCAGCCCTCCAAGAAATATTGAGAGGGGTCCTCTAAGCAAAGAGAGAACCTAAAAGCAGCAAAGAGCAGAAACGAACACAGACAACAGACAGTTAACAGTCACCTTACAGGTAATACAATGGCACTAAATTCATACCTTTCAATAGTTACCCTGAATGTAAATGGGCTCAATGCCCCAATCAAAAGACACAGGCTATCAGATTGGATTAAAAAACAAGACCCATCCATATGCTGTCTGCAAGAGACTCATTTTAGACCCAAAGACACCCCCAGATTGAAAGTGAGGGGGTGGAAAACCATTTACCATGCTAATGGACACCAAAAGAAAGCTGGGGTGGCAATCCTTATATCAGACAAACTAGATTTTAAAACAAAGACTGTAATAAGAGATGAGGAAGGACACTATATCCTACTTAAAGGGTCTATCCAACAAGAAGATCTAACAATTGTAAATATCTATGCCCCGAACATGGGAGCAGCCAATTATATAAGGCAATTAATAACAAAAGCAAAGAAACACATTGACAACAATACAATAATAGTGGGGGACTTTAACACCCCCCTGACTGAAATGGACAGATCATCTAAGCAAAAGATCAACAAGGAAATAAAGACTTTAAATGACACACTGGACCAAATGGACTTCACAGACATATTCAGAACATTCCATCCCAAAGCAACGGAATACACATTCTTCTCTAGTGCCCATGGAACATTCTCCAGAATTGATCACAT
>NW_027408613.1:661-1295 GCF_003265705.2 Callorhinus ursinus | reverse complement strand
TTGCTGCGGCTGAGGTCGAAGAGGTTGCTGCCTGTGTTCTCCTTTAGGATTTTGAAGGACTCCTGTCTCACGTTTAGGTCTTTCAACCATTTGGAGTCTGTTTTTGTGTGTGGTTTAAGGAAATGGTCCAGTTTCATTCTTCTGCATGTGGCATCCAATTTTCCCAACACCATTTGTTGAAGAGACTGCCTTTTTTCCATTGGACATTCTTTCCTGCTTTGTCAAAGATTAGTTGACCATAGAGTTGAGGGTCCATTTCTGGGCTCTCGATTCTGTTCCATTGATCTATGTGTCTGTTTTTGTGCCAGTTCTATAGTGTCTTGATGATGACAGCTTTGTAATAGAGCTGGAAGTCTGGAATTGTGATGCCGCCAGCTTTGCTTTTCTTTTTCAACATTCCTCTGGCTATTCGGGGTCTTTTCTGGTTCATACAAATTTTAGGATTATTTGTTCCATTTCTTTGAAAAAAGTGGCTGGTATTTTGATGGGGATTGCAGTGAATGTGTCGATTACTCTAGGTAGCATTGACATCTTCACAATATTTGTTCTTCCAATCCATGAGCATGGAACGTTTTTCCATTTCTTTGTGTCTTCCTCAATTTCTTTCATGAGTATTTTATAGTTTTCTGAGTAC
>NW_027408613.1:0-561 GCF_003265705.2 Callorhinus ursinus | reverse complement strand
CTTTGTGTCTTCCTCAATTTCTTTCATGAGTACTTTATAGTTTTCTGAATACAGATTCTCTCCCTCTTTGGTTAGATTTATTCCTAGGTATCTAATGGTTTTGGGTGCAATCATAAATGGGATCGACTCCTTAATTTCTCTCTTCTGTTTTGTTGTTGGTGTATAGGAATGCCACTGATTTCTGGGCATTGATTTTATATCCTGCCACTTTACTGAATTCCTGTATGAGTTCTAGCAGTTTTGGGGTGCAGTCTTCTGGGTTTTCCACATAAAGCATCATATCATCTGCAAACAGTGAGAGTTTGACTTCTTTGCCAATTTGGATGCTTTTGATTTCTTTCTGTTGTCTGACTGCTGTGGCTAGGACTTCTAATACTATGTTGAATAGCAGTGGTGATAGTGGACATCCCTGACGCGTTCCTGACCTTAGGAGGAAAGCTCTCAGCTTTTCCCCATTGAGAATGATATTCGCTGTAGGTTTTTCATAGATGGCTTTTATGATATTGAGGTATGTACCCTCTATCCCTATACTCTGAAGAGTTTTGATCAAGAAAGGATGCT
>NW_027408612.1:0-1295 GCF_003265705.2 Callorhinus ursinus | reverse complement strand
CTGGGTAGTAGACTCAAATTTCTCATGTCTGGGTATAGATGACCCCCTTCTCTGGGTTTTGGTTGTTCTTCCTGCTCTGTTTCCTGAACTTCATGTGTCTTACAGAGTCGCTGAATGTGTTAGGGTGGGAGGGGCCTGCACCTGGAACAGTGAGGTCCATATACTGCACCAAGACAATCGACAGGTGGCTCTCCCCACCCTATTCTCCCTGACCAATCCCTGATGGCTGTCTCCACCCCACTTTCCCTGGTCAATCACCAGGAGGTTCTCAGCAGTTAGCTCTCTCCTGTGACCAATCACCAGACAACATGGCTGACCAAGCACCAGGTAGCTCTCCCCCTTGGCCTGCCCTCCTCCAACTGTGGCCATATTGGACACACAATCTGTTGTGCAGTGTCCTTGCTTCTATTTTCTGGGGACAGATCCTGGCTCCCTCTCCGCTGTGGCCCAGGTTTCATTTCTCAGGTTAGAAAGAGGAAGTAGGGGTGTTGACCAGAAGCTCACAGGTCTTCGGATTTGAGAAGCATCATGGGCCGGACCCTCGTGAAGCTCTCTCAGGATTTCCCCTCCTGCTCCCCTGGTAGCCTGGATCACGCAGCCTCTCCACATGAGATACTGTTCTGAGCACAGGGCCCTGTGTTTTGCTGCAGGAAGATTGGGGCAGAGACAGGAGATTGGGGGACTCTGAGAAGTGGAAGGGTCTACACGCCGCAGGTCCTGAGTAGCAGATGGACTGGGCATACCACCTCCGAATGTTCCAGTGCAGTTCCCAGACAGCCCCCATACAACTCCGCCCATTCTCTGCCTTTTGGGAACCACCCTTTTGTTTCCTACTAAGATTTCACAATGCCCTGTAACAGCAACAGCCACCAGGAAACATTGGGAAGGCCCACGTGTAATACATGCAAGAACTGGAATTGATACAGCACCTGGGCTGCGATTCTGCTGTTGTTGGGGTGGTTGGTGGGGGCTGAAGGTTTCAAGCCTCGCTCATTATTGGTGAATTTAAAGATAAATGTGAGATTCAAGCAGAGCAAGAGAAAAACAAGTGGCCCAAATGGTCAGGTGTCAAAATCCACCCAGATTCTGTAAAACAAAGGAGCCTAAGGGTGTGGAGTTGGCCTAGAGGTCCTTTTGATTGGTCAGGAATGTGTTTACTGGAGACAGCCCTCTTTGATGTGGAATCATCAGCAAAAAAGAGGGGGGAAGTAACTCTCAGGCCTTACAGCACAATCCTGTGATGCTGAAGCATCCGAGTCAATGGTGAGCACATCCACTGCCTGGGTAGCTACTAT
>NW_027408611.1:0-1295 GCF_003265705.2 Callorhinus ursinus | reverse complement strand
CCTGCTGGGTTTAGGCTTTATTTGCTCTTCTTTCTCCAGCTCCTTTAGGTGTAGGGTTAGATTGTGTATTGGAGACCTTCCTTGGTTCTGGGGAAAGGCTTGTATTTCTTTTTTTTCTCCTTATTTTTTTATTGTTATGTTAATCACCACATATTACATAATTTGTTTTGGTGTACTGTTCCATGATTCATTGTTTGTTCATAACACCCAGTGCTCCATGCAGAATGTGCCCTCCTCAATACGCATCACCAGGCTAACCCATCCCCTCATCCTTCTCCCCTCCAGAAACCTCAGTTTGTATTTCAGAGTCCATCATTTCTCATGCTTCGCCTCCCCCTCCGACTTACTCCCCTTCATTTTTCCTCTCCTGCTAACTTCTTCTTTTTCTTTTTTCTTAAAATATGTTGCGTTAGTGGTTTCAGAGGTACAGATCTGTGATTCAACAGTCTTACACAATTCCCAGCGCTAACCGTAGCACATATCTTCCCCAAAGTCTATCACCCAGCCACCCCATCCCTCCCTCCCCCGACCACTCCAGCAACCCTCAGTTCGTTCCTGAGATTAAGAATTCCTCATATCAGTGAGGTCATATAATACATGTCTTTCTCTGATTGACTTATTTCGCTCAGCTTAACACCCTCCAGTTCCATCCGTGTCGTTGGAAAAGGCAAGATCTCATTTCTTTTGAGGGCTGCATAATATTCCATTGTGTATATATACCACCTCTTCTTTATGCATTCATCTGTCGATGGACATCTTGGCTCTTTCCACAGTTTGGCTATTGTGGACATTGATGCTATACACTTTGGGGTGCCCCTACCCCTTCGGGTCCTTACAATTGTATCTTTGGGGTAAATACCCAATAGTGCCATTGCTGGATCGAATGGTAGCTCTAATTTCCACTGTTTGAGGAACCTCCAGACTGTTTTCCAGAGGGGTGACCCCAGCTTGCATTTCCACCAAGAGTTTAGGAGTGTTCCCCTTTCTCCACTTCCCCGCCAACATCTGTCGTTCCCTGACTAGTTAATTATAGGTCTTCTGACGAGTGTGAGGTGGTATCTCTTGGAGGTTTCGATTTGGATTTCCCTGATGCCGAGCGATGGGGAGCACTTCTTCATGTGCCTATTGGCCGTTTGGATGTCTTCTTTGGAAAAATGTCTGTTCCTGTCTTCTGCCCATTTCTTGATTGGATTATTTGTTCTTTGGGTGTTGAGTTTGATAGCTTCTTTATAGATTTTGGATACTAGCCCTTTATCGGATATGTCATTTGCAAATATTTTCTCCCATTCTGTCGG
>NW_027408610.1:0-1296 GCF_003265705.2 Callorhinus ursinus | reverse complement strand
CTTCTTCCTTCCAGATCCCTGCTCTCAGGGAGGCAAAGGCCTTGGTCTGAGGGTCTGAACTCAGGTCAGCGGAGGCAGGATCCTGGGCCCTGGCAGGAGTCAAGGACGCAGCAGCCTCCCCTTCCCCGGGAACCTGGGAGGCCCCGGGCAGTGCGGTCCGATGGGGCCGCCCTCCCGTCCTTCTGTTCAGGCTCAGGGCTGTGTGGTCTTGTGCTGAGGCTCTTGCTTCAGGGGAGCAGAGGGGTGGGGCCCGGGCCCTGCCAGGGCAGAGGTGAGTCCCCCGAGTGCGCCGAGTGGGGCCCACCCCCACACTCACCCCCTATCCCCCCCCCTCGGTGTCCTGCAGTGGGGACACTCCGGAGTCAGACCCAGCCCTCCTGCCTGCCCCCGGGGACCCTGGGCTGCACTCCCAGTCTGCGCCCTGAGGTGCCCCCTCCTTCCCTCCTCCAGGGGACTCAGGACCTGGGAGGCGAAGGCCTTGGTGTGAGGCAGGACTCCTAAGGTCACAGGGCAGAGGGAGGAGGCCCTTGGCTTCCCCCTTGGGTCTCTCAGAGGACAGGCGGCCCATGGGGAGAGACCCCTGTGAGGCCAGGGAGTGCCCGCACGGAGACCCGGAGTCCCCGTTGTCACAGCTGCCACGGGGCCCTTCCTCAGCTGAGGCTCCTCACGCTCCGTCTCTCTCCCAGGCCTTTGGGTCGCCTGCGCCCACCGGGCCGCACCGGGTGCCTGCCGCCAGACGGAAGTCATCATGCCTCTGGGTGAGAGGCAGGAGCTCCAGAAGTTGGAGGCAGAGCTTCAGGCCCCGAGAGAGGCCGAGCACCTGCCTCCCGCACCGCTGTCCTGGGCTGCGGAGGCCGAGGAGTTCCTCTCCCTCTCCTCCCCCTCCCCCTCCTCCTCCTCACTGTCCTCCTCCCCCTCTTCCTTTGCCCTGTTCCCGGACACCCCAGAGGACGGGTCTGCCGCTGGGTCTCCAAGCCCTCCCCAGAGCCCTCTGAGTGCCTGCCCGCCGCCCAGTGCCGGGGCAGCCGCTCCCTGGAGCCTGTCTGAAGATATCTCAGGCTCAGCCCAGGAGGAGGAGGGCTCTGGCCCTGGGCTGGAGCCTGGAGCGGCCCCGCCCCCGCTGCAAACCACACTCCACCTGAAGGCGGCCCACCTGGTGGCCTTCCTGCTCCTCAAGTATCGCACCCAGCAGCCCACCAGCCAGGCGGAGATGCTGGAGGTCATCGGCAACGACGCCCAGGTTCCCTTCCCTGTGATCTTGGGCCAGGCCTCCCAGTGCATGCAGCTGGTCTTTGG
>NW_027408609.1:0-1296 GCF_003265705.2 Callorhinus ursinus | reverse complement strand
GGATTATTTGTTCCATTTCTTTGAAAAAAGTGGATGGTATTTTGATGGGGATTGCATTGAATGTGTAGATTGCTCTAGGTAGCATTGACATCTTCACAATGTTGGTTCTCCCAATCCATGAGCATGGAACGTTTTTCCATTTCTTTGTGTCTTCTTCAATTAGTTCCCTGAGTATTTTATAGTTTTCTGAGTACACATCCTTTGCCTCTTTGGTTAAATTTATTCCTAGGTATCTTATGGTTTTCGGTGCAATTGTGAATGGGATCGACTCCTTGATTTGTCTCTCTTCTGTCTTGTTGTTGGTGTATAGGAATGCCCCTGATTTCTGTGCATTGATTTTATAGCCTGCTACTTGACTGAATTGCTGTATGAGTTCTAGCAGTTTTGGGGTGGAGTCTTTTGGGTTTTCCACATAAAGTATCATATCATCTGCAAAGAGTGAGAGTTTGACTTCCTCTTTGCCGATTTGGATGCCTTTGATTTCTTTTTGTTGTCTGATTGCTGTGGCTAGGAATTCTAATACCATGTTGAATAGCAGTGTGAGAGTGGACATCCCTGCCGCGTTCCTGACCTTAGGGGAAAAGCTCTCAGCTTTTCCCCATTGAGAATGATATTCGCTGTATGTTTTTCGTAGATGGCTTTTATGATATTGAAGTATGTACCCTCTATCCCTATACTCTGAAGAGTTTTGATCAAGAAAGGATGATGTCCTTTGTCAAATGCTTTTTCTGCATCTATTGAGAGGATCATATGTTTCTTGTTCTTTCTTTTGTTAATGTATTGTATCACGTTGATTGATTTGCGGATGTTGAACCAGCCTTGCAGCCCAGGGATAAATCCCACGTGGTCGTGGTGAATAATCCTTTTAATGTACTGTTGGATCCTATTGCCTAGTATTTTGGTGAGAATTTTTGCATCCATGTTCATCAATGATATTGGTCTGTAATTCTCCTTTTTGATGGGATCTTTGTCTGGTTTTGCGATCAAGGTAATGGTGGCCTCATAAAATGAATTTGGAAGTTTTCCTTCCATTTCTATTTTTTGGAACAGTTTCAGGAGAATAGGTATTAATTCTTTTTTAAATGTCTGATAGAATTCCCCTGGGAAGCCATCTGGCCCTGGGCTTTTGTTTCTTGGGAGAGTTTTATTGACTGCTTCAATTTCCTTAGTGATTATAGGTCTGTTCAGGTTTTCTATTTCTTCATGGTTCAGTTTTGGTAGTTGATACATCTCTAGGAATGCACCCATTTCTTCCAGGTTATCTAATTTGCTGGCATAGAGTTGCTCATAATATGT
>NW_027408608.1:0-1296 GCF_003265705.2 Callorhinus ursinus | reverse complement strand
CCTCTTCCCTGCCATCACCCGTTCCTCTGTGGCCTGGGAAACCCTGGACTTGGCAGCCAAACCAAGAAAGGAGGAGAGTTTGAAGAAGGACACCTCCACATGCCTTTTCCTTCTGCCCAGTCAGATCGTCCCATCTCCAGGAGCTGAATGGGTAGACCAAGACAGGACGCTACACATCTTGACCGTGAGAGCCCAGGGTCATAAATCCATCCTGGCTGGGATAGGCTGGGAACCAGCAAAACAGGAAATGACTGCAGTCTCCCATCGCTGAGTGATTCTGTCCCAGCCAACCTCTGGAATGCCCTGGGGGCATTGCCTGGCATCTTTGCCCCGGAGAAGCCTTTCCAAAGAACACAAAATGGCAGTATGAAGGGCCACAGCCACTCTCAGCAGGCATTCCAGGAAGGGTACGACTGTGTCTCATTCTTCAACCTTAGCATTTGTTTTCTCTTTTGTTGGTATGTATCGGCATGCCTCTCTACCCACAGTGTGCCTTCCCTTCTCAGGAAGAAAGATGTTCCCAGTCAGCCTCTTGGTGGCCTTCTGTCAGCAGGGTAATCTCTCTCCACTGCAAGGGCTAACTTGGAGGAAATCCATACTGGTATCGCAAGTGTAAGGGGACAATCCATTGGTCAAATAAATCTATTTTTGCCTCTGCAATGTGAACTCTTGGTTGTGATTTGTTCCATGTCCTTCCTCTCCACTCATGCCTGCCAATCTTCAGAGATGTGAGATGCTTCCTGGCCCTGGGACCGGCTGTGGAAGCCATTGGTATGCCCAAGTCCAGTTCACAGCTTTGGGCCCAGACAACCTCATGGGGCAGCACTTACACTACCTGGCGGTCATCAATCTTCGCCTGGTTGACCGTGCCTGATGGTCAAGCATTCCTCCAAGGGATGTAGGGTGAACCCAAGTGGCACACAGTCCATGCCCATTGTATTTGACCCCACTGTTCTCAGCAGTGGCCAACTTCATACCTAAGGCTCATCCTACCGTGCTGGCAATGAATCTTCCTTCCTTTCCTGCTCTTTGCCTCCGCCACCTCTCCTTGTCTCTATTTCTTCAGACCTCTGTCTCTCTGTGTCTATCTCTCCCATTTTATCTCACTTTCTGTCACTACTGGACACACACAGATATCCACACTCTCAGCGCATCATGCTTATGCAACTCAGAGTACGGGCACTGATCACCCAGAAAGGATCGTGGGTCAAAACATTTGGAAGAATAAGGTGGGAATAGGCACGTTTTATCCCTTGGGGTTTTATTCTGCCCCTACCTATTTGCCACATGCCCTTG
>NW_027408607.1:0-1296 GCF_003265705.2 Callorhinus ursinus | reverse complement strand
GAAAGAAAGAAAGAAAGAAAGAAAGAAAGAAAAGAAAGAAAAAGAAACAGAAAGTATATTTAAAGCAATCACGGCTGAAAACTTCCTAAACCTGTGGAGAGAAATAGACATTCAGATCCATGAGGCCCCAAAACCACCAAATTAAGTTGAACCTGAATAAGACCACATCAAGACACATAATAATTAAATAGGTAAAACTCAAAGACAAACAATTTTAAGAGCAGCAAGAAAAAAAAGAGAAATTACATTCAGGAAAAACCCCAAAAGATTAATGACAGATTTCTCAACAAAAACTTTTTAGGCTAAGAAAGAATATCGAATATCGAAAGAAAAAACTTCAAGAATTCTATAACTGCTGAAGCTGTCCTTCAGAAATAAAGGAAGGATAAAGACTTTCTCAAGCAAACTAAAGTTGAGAGAGTTTATTACAAGAAACTAAAGGAATTTCCTTACAAGTACCCTTAAAAGGAATTCTTTGAGTGGAAGTAAAAGAATGCTAATTAGCATCATAAAAACATAAAAAAGTAGTGTAAATTTCACTGGTAATGGTAAATATATAGTCATTGTTAGATTCTGCCATATGATTATAGTGGTGCATAATTCACTTACAAATCCACTTTAAAAAAATATTTTAAGTAGTTAAAATAGCCATAACTACTCTAATCTGTTATTAGTTACACAATATTTAAAAAATGTAAATTATAACAACAATAACCAAAAATGTGAGGGGAAGGAGAAGTGAAAGTGTAAATTTTACAAATTCTGTTTAAGTTCTTATCAGTTTAAAATAAGATTATAAATTTAAGATATTTTACATAAACTTTACCATAACCACAAGGAAAAATCCTGTAGTAATTACACAAAAGAACATGATAAAGAAGTCAAAGCATACTGATATCAAAATACATCAAAACACAAAGAAAGATAGTAGGATAAGAAATGGGGCAATTAACTTACAAAACAACCAGAAAACAATTAATAAAATGGCAATAGTAACTCTTTACCTATCAATAATTACTTTAAATGTAAGTAGATTAGATTATCCAATTAAAAGCTATAAAATGGCTGAATAACTTTTTTTTTAAGATCCAAAAATATTCTGCCTATGAGACCCACTTTAACCTTAACAGGCAATCATAAATTGAGAGTGAAAACATGGAGGGAAATAATTTAAGCAAATGGTAACCAAAAATATGCAGGGGTAGCTATGCTTATGTCAACAAAATAGATTTTAAACTAGAAATGGTAAAAAGAGTCATTATATTATGATAAAGGGATCAATACATCAAGAAGATA
>NW_027408606.1:326-1296 GCF_003265705.2 Callorhinus ursinus | reverse complement strand
GAGTCCCACATCGGGCTCCCTGCTCAGCAGGGAGTCTGCTTCTCGCTCTGACCCTCTTCCCTCTCGTGCTATCTCTCATTCTCTCTCTCAAATAAATAAATAAATAAATGAGACTGTCCAGGCAGAAAGCCAGTACGCACGGAAGCCACTGGGATGGTACAGCCTGGGGCCTTCAGTGCTTTAACCTCATCACACACTCGCGTGGGGTAGACATAAACAGCAGTGGTCATAAGGCCTTTATCACACGTATTGAAATTTTTTAAGAGAGCTTCCCGGATTGGATACTTGGCTTTATAACAGAGCCTTTGAACGTTGGAAGATGTTTCATCGTCTGAAAGTGTAGTAAGACCTATAAAGGTAATGGCTTTCAGGAGCCAAGCAGTTTGCCACTCCTTTTTCACGGTTCTGCAAGCCTGGATTTGTTCTGCATGCCTCAGAACTGCGGGATGATTCATTTCTTACTTTTATTCTTAGATTTTTTTTTTGATGCAATTGTAAATGGCATTGTTTTCTTATTTTCTCTTTGTGGAAGTTTGTCATCACTATACAGAAATACAACAAGTTGGGACACCTGGTGGCTTAGTCAGTTTAAAGGTCTGTCTTTGGCTCAGGTCATAATCCCAGGGTCCTGGCATTCAGTCCCTCATTGGGCTCCCTCCTCAGTGGGATGTCGGCTTCTCCGTCCCCTTCTGCTGCTCACCCTGCTTGTGCTGGTTCTCTCTCTCTGTCAAGTAAATAAATAAAATCTTAAAAAAAAAGAAATGCAACAGGCCTCTGTATATTGACTTTGTATCCTGGAGCTTTACTGAATTTTTTTATTCTAACAGTTTTTTGGTGGAATCTTTAGGGATTTCTATACATAGTATGTCATTTGCAAATAGAGACAGTTTTCCTATTTGGATTTCATCTTTTCTTTTCTTTCTTTTCTTTCTTTCTTTCTTTCTTTCTTTCTTTCTTTCTTTCTTTCTTT
>NW_027408606.1:0-316 GCF_003265705.2 Callorhinus ursinus | reverse complement strand
TTTCTTTCTTTCTTTTCTTTTTTTGTCTAAATGATTTGGCTAGGGGTTTCATTATTATGTTGAATGAAAGTGATGAGAGTGGAAATCTTTGTCTTGTTCTTGATCTTAGTGGAAAATATTCAACTTTTCACCCTTGAGTATGATTTTAGCTGTGAGCTTTCCATATATGGTCTATGTTCCCTCTATACCCAGATGGTTTAGTTTTTATCATACATGCATATCGAATCTTGTCAAGTGTTATTTCTGCATCTATTGTATCAATCATATGCTTTTTATCGTTTATTTTTTTAAGATGGTGTATCCTGATGTTTGATGT
>NW_027408605.1:0-1296 GCF_003265705.2 Callorhinus ursinus | reverse complement strand
CCAGTGATCTTGGGCCAAGCCTCCGAGTGCATGCGGCTGGTCTTTGGCATGGACGTGAAGGAAGTGGACCGCAGTGACCACTCCTACGTCCTGGTCAATGTCCTGGGTCTCACCTATGATGGGATGTTGAGCGGTGAGCATAGCATGCCCAAGACCGGCCTCCTGGTGCTGCTACTGGGGGTGAGCATCCTGCATGGCAACCGTGCCCCCAAGGAGGAGGTGTGGGAAACGCTGGGGGTCATGGGGTTGTATGCCGGCCAGGAGCACATCATCTATGGGGAGCCCAGGGAGCTCCTCACCAAAGTCTGGGTGCAAGAAGGGTACCTGGAGTACCGGCAGGTGCCTGGCAGTGACCCTGCCTGCTACGAGTTCCCGTGGGGTCGCAGGGCCCATGCTGAACCAGCAAGTTTCAAGTGCTGGAGTATTTGCTCCGGGTCAGGCGCGGGCAGCTGGCTTCCTCCCTGGCCCTGTCTGAAGGAGCTATGAGAGATGAGGGAGAGGAGGCCTGAGTCCCAGTGGTGGCCAGGCCCTTTTCCAGGCTTTGGTGGGGTCGGCAGGTTCTCCTGCAGGGTGCTGGGCATGAAGAGAGGCCACATTTTGGTTCTTCCCTGTGTGTGTGTGAAAAGAGAGAGCCCCGGGAGTTCTAAGTAAGGCAGGGCCAAGGAGGGTTGGGGGAAGAAAGCAGGGTGAAGAGCCAGCCTCTCTGGGGGCCTGTTCTCTGCGATGACTCTGACATCCAGAGCTTGGTTTTCTTGAGGAAGCTCTCAAATGTTGTTCCTTGGAGTAGAAGTTTTAACCAGCTTCGGCAGGTAAATCTGTGCGTGACATTCACCCCACAGCATTTGGACTTACCCAGTTCAAGAATTTTAAGAGTTTTGTCATGTTCTGGAAATAAGGTGGGAGATCTTCCCTCCTTGTTTGGGTTCTGGAATGAAATCACGGGGCATTGGCATAGGAATTTGTTGGAAAGTTGGAAAAATGGAGCAGTCAAGTGACGGGGTCAGGAAATACAGAAATAAAAGATTATTCATTTTTGCTTCTTACTCCTTCTCGTCTGTCATTCTGCAAATTAACATAGATGCCTGCGCCTTCAATCACTTAGTTCTTCAAGAAAGGAGGAGAAATGACATCTCAGCACAGAGGGAGCCTTGCTCACTGGCTCCTTGATTCCCAGACATGGGCTGAGCTCTGCTCTCTGGAGGCCCTGTGTGTGAGCAGTGAGGACATTAGGAAAAGCAGGACACGTTCCACACTTAGGGGACTGTCTAGCAGCTGCACTCATGGCAGGAAAGTGGG
>NW_027408604.1:0-1296 GCF_003265705.2 Callorhinus ursinus | reverse complement strand
TGCATCAACATGGATGGGACTGGAGGAGATTATGCTAAGTGAAATAAATCAAGCAGAGAAAGTCAATTATCATATGGTTTCACTTATGGGTGAAACAAAAGGAATAGCATGGAGGACATTAAGAGAAGGAAGGGAAAAATGAAGGGGGATGGAATTGGAGGGAGAGATGAACCATGAGAGGCTATGGACTCTGAGAAACAAACTGAGGGTTTTAGAGGGGTGGGTGGGTGGGGGATGGGTCAGCCCGATGATGGGTATTAAGGAGGACACGTATTGCATGGAGCACTGGGTGTTATACAAAAACAATGGATCGTGGATCACCACATCAAAAACTAATGATGTATTGTATGGTGACTAACATAACATAATAAAATTTAAAAAAATGGTAACTATGGGAGGGGATGGGTGTGTTAATCAGCTTAACTGTGTGATTATTTCACAGTGTCTGTGTCTATCAAAACATCACATTGTTCACCTTCAATACATACAAATTTATTTGTCAGTCATACTTCGTTGATCTCTAAAGCTTGTTTTGGGGGGAGAAAATAAATAGAATCAAAACCACAGAACTAGATATTAAATATTAACATGTGCAACTTAGTGTAAGTAAATGAAGGAATGAGTTAACATATAATCGTAAAATAGGAACATTTCAGTTCCACACTTCAGACTTTTAGAATTTGATCTGTGAGATGGAGAAGTGCTTTTATTCCCATTTTTTATGGTATTTCTGCCATGCAGAAATTACTTTGAAGTGGATTTTCTTAGCCTCTCCCTTACCCTGACCCTAACCCTGCTTATTGCAAGCAGACAGAGATATCAGCTGTCCTGTTTCTCATTCCTTAGCCTCTAAGAGCTTACTTCTTAGAACTACCCCATCTGACCTCACCTGTTCCCCAGCCCAGATCCCCATTAGAGACACCATGCTGTCAGCCTCCACTTTTGGCTGGAGAATGGATGATTCTCCCAATGAGCTAAAGAAAGTCAATGTCATACTTGGAGTAGAGATTAAACTTCTTGTCTATATTCCTAGATAGTAAATTTAGAGTTCACATCAATATTGAGGGAGAGGAGCAGGAAGAACTTAGATATCTCACATATTGTGGCAGGACAGTGGGGGTTGGGAAGGTTGAGCCATGTGCCCAAGCCCCACTTGGGTCCCTCTGACCCTCAGATCTAGCCATTAACCTCTGTGCTATAGAATCACATAATTATTGCTCCTTCTTCCTACAACTTGGTTCAGTCTGTCCTCTTCACTCTGCAGACTGACTTTCTCTAGCTGGTGAACAGGGTCCT
>NW_027408603.1:0-1296 GCF_003265705.2 Callorhinus ursinus | reverse complement strand
CATATGTATCTTTGATTTAATACCTAATACTACAAATGCCAGGTCATAGGTTAGATTTATTTTTTTAAGATTTTTTTTATTAATGCGAGACATACAGATACAGAGAGAGAGCATGAGCAGGAAGAGAGGCAGAGGGAGAAGGAGAAGCAGGCTCCACGCTGAGCCAGGAGGCTGATGCGTGGCTCGATCCCAGGATCCTGGGATCACAACCCCACCGAAGGCAGATGCTTAACCATCTGAGCCACCCAGGCACCCTGGTTAGCTCTATTAATGCCTTTAGTAAACTCCATATTGTTTTCCAGGGTTGCTGTACCAGCTTACGTTCCCACCAACAATGTAAGCGGGGTTCCCCTTTTCCACATCCTCACCAACATTGTTTGTTTCCTATGTTACCAGATTTTGCCGTTCTAACTGGTGTAAGGTGGTATCTCATTGTTGGATTTGATTTGAATTTCTCCCATGGCTAGTGATGTTGAACATTTTTTTCATGTGTCTGTTAGCCATTTGTACATCTTCTTTGGAGAAGGGTCTCCTCATGTCTTCTGGCCATTTTTTGACTGGATTATTTGTTTTTTGGGTATTGAGTTTGAGAATTTCTTTCTAGATCTTAGATACTAGCCTTTTATCCGTAATGTAATTTGTAAATATCTCTCCCATTCTGTTGGTTGCCTCTTAATTTTGTTGATTGTTTCCTTTGCTGTGCAGAAGCTTTTTATCTTAATCAAGTCCCTAAAGTTCATTTTTTGCTTTTGTTTTCCTTGCCTATAGAAAAGTGTCTTGAAATAAGTTGCTGTGGCCGTTATTGCAGAATTTACTACCTACGTTCTCCTCAAGAATTTTGATGGATTCCTGTCTCAAATTGAGGTCTTTCATCCATTTTGATTTTATCTTTGTGTATGATATAAAAAAATGGTCCAGTTTCAGGCTTTTGCATATGACTGTCCATTTTTTCCAGCGCCATTTATTGAAGAGACTTTCTTTTTTCCCCCACTTGCTATTTCCTGTTTTTTCGAAGATTAGTTGACCTTAGAGTTGAGGGTTCATTTTCGGGCTCTGTTAGGTTCCATTGATCAATGTGTCTGTTTTTGTGCTAGTACCATGGTGTCTTGGTGTCACAGGATTTCAGTATGCCCTGAAGTCAGGCAACATCATGTCCCAGCTTTGATTTAATTTTTCAAAATCCCCTGGTGATTCGAAATCTTTTCTGGTTCTATAGAAATTTTAGGATGTTTGATTGAGCTCTGTGGAAAACATCAATTATATTTCGATAGGGATTATTTGAATGTGTAGACTTCC
>NW_027408602.1:0-1297 GCF_003265705.2 Callorhinus ursinus | reverse complement strand
AAGTGATATGGAGAATTTTTTCATGTGTCTGTTGACCATATGGATGTCTTCTTTGGAGAAATGTCTGTTCATATCGTCTGCCCATTTCTTGACTGGATTCTCTGTTTTTTGGGTTTTGATTTTGATAAGTTCTTTATATATCTTGAATACTAGCCCTTTCTTTTAAAGATTTTATTTATTTATTTGACAGACAGAGACAGCGTGAAAGGGAACACAAACAGGGGAATTGGGAGAGGTAGAATCAGGCTTACCCCTGAGCAGGATCATGACCTGAGCTGAAGGCAGACACTTAATGACTGAACCACCCAGGCGTCCCAATACTGGCCATTTTTTTTAAAAAAAAGTATGTTCAGTTAGCCAACATAGAGTACATCATTAGTTTTCTGTGTAGTGTTCAACGATTCATTAGTTGCATATAACAACCAAATGCTCATCACAACATGTACCCTCCTTAAAACCCATCACCTGGCTAACCCATTCCTCCAAACCCCTCCTTTCTGCTTCAGTTTTTTTCCCGGAGTCCTGAGTCTTTCATGGTTTGTCTCCTTCTCTAATTTCTTCCCCTTCGGTTTTCCCTCCCTTCCCCTGTAGTCCTCCGTGTTATTCCTTATGTCCCACACATGAGTGAAACCATGTGATAATAGTCTTTCTCTGCCTGACTTATTTCATTTACCATACTAGCCCTTTATCTGATATGTCATTTGCAAATATCTTTTCCCATTCTGTATGTTGCCTTTTAGTTTTGTTGACTGTTTGCTTTGTTGTACAGAAGCCTTTGGTCTTGAGGAAGTCCCAGTAGTTCATTTTTGCTTTTCTTTCCCTTGCGTTTGGAGATGTGTCTGGGAAGGAGTTGCTGTGGCTGAGGTTGAAGAGGTTGCTGCCTCTGTTCTCCTCTAGGATTTTGATAGATTCTTGTCTCCCTTGGAGGTCTTTCATCCAGACTCTTAACTCTAGAAAACAAAGTGATGGTTACCAGAAGGGAGATGGTTGGGAGCATGGGTGAGATAGGTGATGGGGATTAAGGAGTGCACTTGTCCTGATGAGCCCTGGATACTGCATGGAAGTGTTGAATCGCTCTACTGTATACCAGAAACTAATAGAAAACTGTATGTTGACTGTAGTGGAATTAAAATAAAAGAAAAATAGTTGGCCAACTGTGTTATGCATATGGAAATGCTCAATACTGTCTTTCCTATTTGATTTTGTTGATAAATCTAAACCTATCATAAAGTGAAAAGTTTATTAGTAATCATTGCTTTTTATTTTTAACACATAATGTTGCATAATTAGTCCTACC
>NW_027408601.1:0-1304 GCF_003265705.2 Callorhinus ursinus | reverse complement strand
CAGTAGAAATGGTGTATATCTCAATAAAAAGTAAAACTATTAAAAAAATATTGGGAATCCATTTGGCTTTGAACCTTATGCCAGCATTTTTTTAAAAATTCCAGTTAGTGAACATCGAGTGCTATATTAATTTCAGGTGTACAATGTAGTGCTCATCAGGACAAGTGCACTCCCTAATCCCCACCCTCTATTTTCCCCTTCCCCCAACTTCCTCCCCTCTGGTAACCCTCCGTTTGTTCTCTATAGTTAAGAGTCTGGTTTTTTTTGTTGTTGTTGTTGTTTTCTCTTTTTCTCTTGGTTTGTTTGTTTTGTTTCTTAAATTTTCCATATGAGTGAAATCATATAGGTCTTTTTCTGACCCACTTATTTCACATAGCATTATACTCTCTAGATCCAACCATGTTGTTGCAAATGGCAAGACTTCATTCCTTTTTATGGCTGAATAATATTCCATTTACATTTGTGTGTGTGTGTGTGTGTGTGTGTGTGTGTGTGTGTGTGTGTGTGTGTGTACATACATACATAACGCATCTTCTTTATCCATCCATCCATATTTGGCTATTGTAAATAATGCTGCAGTAAACATAGAGGTGCGTGTATCTTTTCAAATTAGTTCTTTCGTATTCATTGGGTAATTACCCAGTAGTGGCATTATTGGATCATATGGGTAATTCTATTTTTAATTTTTTGAGGAACCTCCATATTGTTTTCCACAGTGGCTGTACCAGTTTGCATTCCCACCAATAGTGCACAAGGGTTCCTTTTTCTCTCACCAACATTTGTTGTTTCTTGCCTTTTTGATTTTAGCCATTCTCACAGTGTGAGGTGATATTTCATTGTGGTTTTGATTTGCATTTCCCTGATGGTAAGTGATACTGAGCAGCTTTTCATGTATCTGTTGGCCATCTGTATGCCCTCTTTGGAAAAATGTCTGTTCATGTCTTCTGTCCATTTTTAATTGGATTATTTGTTTTTTGGGTGTTTTTTGAGTTGTATCTGTTTTTCATATATTTTGGATACTAACCCTTTTTTGGATATGTCATTCACAAATATATTCTCCCATTCAGTAGAATGTCTTTTAGTTTTGTTGGTTGTTTCCTTTGCTGTGAAGAAGCTTTTTATTTTGATGTAGTCCCAATAGTGTACTTTTGTTTTTGTTTCTCTTGCCTCGGGGGACACATCCAGAAAATGTTGCTACACCTGATGTCAGAGACATTACTGCCTGTGCCCTCCTCTAGGATTCTTATGGTTTCCGGTCTCACATTTAGGTCTTTAACCCATTTTGAATTTATTTTTGTGTATGG
>NW_027408600.1:0-1297 GCF_003265705.2 Callorhinus ursinus | reverse complement strand
GCTATTTGCTGAGCAAGATGTAAGTGACATAATCATTTTGGGGGAAGAAATAATGTCTTCTATTCTTTTACAAACATGCTACAGTTGTTTCATTATCATATATCTGCATATGAGCAATTATTTTTTCTTTTCAATTTTTTATTTAAATTCTACTTAGTTAACACTCAGGGTATGGATATGAGCAATCTTAGGACAGTATCTTCTTATAATTTATTAATTTAAGAAACTAAACATATCATTTTTTTCTCCATGATAAGAAAAATCTACAGAAGTATCATTTCTTATGACACAATTCCTTGTTTTTAAGGTTCTATTTAATAAATTGTGAGAGGAAGAGAGATCATGAATGGAAGGGGCGAGGCCGAGTGTGAAGATGAGTCCCTGCTGAGCAGGGAGCCCGATGCCAGGCTCGATCCCAGGACCCTGAGAAATGACCTGAGCCGAAGGCAGCTGCTTAACCCACTGAGACACCTGGGTGCCCCTTTATGACGTTATTCTTAATATGACATCTCTTATAATCGAAGGTTTTCCTCATTGGTGGGCTACATCTGTTTTACCATCAATAACCAAGAAGAAGCATTTTCTCTGAATATTCTTTTTTTAATTATTTTAAATTATTTTTTATTTTAATTCAATTAGCCAAAGGAATAGCTATCAATTAAACTAAGGATTAGCCATCATTATTTTCAGAGGTAGATTTCAGTGATTCTTCAGTTGCATATAACACCCAGTGCTCATCCCATCATGTGCCTTCCTTAATACCCATCACCCAGTTACCCGATCCCCCTCACCCACCTCCCCTCCAGCAACCTTCAGTTTGTTTCCTATAGTTAAGAGTCTCTTAGGATTTGTCTCCCTCGTTGTTTTCATCTTTTTAAAAAAATTTTGTATTCTTATGTTAATCACCATACATTACATCATTAATTTTACATGTATTGTTCCATGATTCCCTGTTTGTGCATAACACCCTGTGTTCCACACAGAATGTGCCTTCTTTCATACCCATCACCAGGCTAACCCATCCCCTGACCCCCTCCCCTCTAGAACCCTCAGTTTCTTTTTCAGAGTCCATCGTCTCTCATGGTTCGTCTCCCCCTCCGACTTTCTCCCCTTCATTCTTCCCCTCCTGCTATCTTCCTCTTTTTCATTTTTCTTAACATATGTTGCATTAATTTTTTCAGAAGTACAGATCTGTGATTCAACAGTCTTGCACAATTCACAGTGCTCACCATAGCACATACCCTCCCCAGTGCCTATCACCCAGCCACCCCATCCCTCCCACCCCCACAACTCCAGC
>NW_027408599.1:0-1298 GCF_003265705.2 Callorhinus ursinus | reverse complement strand
AACCTAAAAAGAGCACAGTATCTTGTTGGGAGGAAAAAGGCTGTGAACGAATGTAAATATCATGCTGTTTGTTGAAAAACAAAGTTTGAGGGGCTACACAGGCCCCAAAGTTAACGTGTCTTTGTTTCGTACTATTACTTTGCTGTGCTTTCTGAGTGTTTACCTTTGAGACATAAAGGTAGAGAGCTAATATTTATTGAACATTTACTCTGTGTGCCTGGCGTGGGACTCAAAACTTTCCATGAATTATGATTTCATTTAATCCCTCCCCAAACCTGAGATGGTATAATCATCCATTTGACAGAATGGAAACAGGGGAGAATCAGAGACTCACAGCAACTTGCTTGAGGTTGGAGTGAAGAAAAGGGCAGAGCTGAACTCAAACCCACGTGTATCTGACGACAGTGTCCATGCTTCGCACGTAAGGCTCTGCTGCCTGCTAGAGAGTAGACTGGAGGATGCATGCCAGTTAGGATGGGCTGATGTTACTGTGAGTAACTAGACTCTCCTCGTCTTAGTGGCTCCTACTAGGGAAGTAACATTTTTGCTCCTGCCACATGTCCGCATTGTCTTCCTGGGAGAAGGATGAAAGAGCAACCAACGTAGGTAACTGCCAGGTGCTAGAGGAGATGGACAGAGGGGGTGCCAGATCCAGTTCTCCCAAGTGATCTGTTCGAGGTGGCAAGCCTCAGTCCCACTCACATCTCACTGGTCAGAGCATGTCAGAGGGGCTGCATCCACCTTCCCGGGTCAGGAGACACTCTGACATGCCTTCTTGGAGCCTACTGTGGCCACCACATGGTGTCAGCCCATCTGGGGGACTGTGCAGGGGCAGAGGAGTAGCCTGGGGCATTGGTAAGAATTGACAGCAGGACTGAGTCGGGATGGGTTTGCTTTATCCTCAACCAGGTAAGATTTGTATGTCTCGGTCTATTAGGTTTGATTTTCAGACCATACAGTAGTCTCAAACCAGGATTCCAGGATATTCCCAGCCAAAGACATTTTTGATTACAATTTTATCATGTTCATATCATTAAGTTCCAATGTAGTACATTTTCTTTTGGATTTCTTTACACCTATATCATTTTAGAGGTGCTTCAAAAATAAATTTTTTAAAGATATATTTATTTGACAGAGACAAACACAGTGAGTGCGGGAACATAAGCAGGGATAGTGGAAGAGGGAAAAGCAGGCTTTCTTCAGAGCAGGGAGCCCGATGTGGGGCTCGATCCCACCACCCTGGGATCATGATACGAGCCAAAGGCAGATGCTTAAGGACTGAGCCACCCAGGCACCCC
>NW_027408598.1:0-1298 GCF_003265705.2 Callorhinus ursinus | reverse complement strand
TGGGCCAGAGGCCCTGGAGGCATCCGTGGAGGCTGACTCAGGACAGGGAGAAGATCAGTCCGCCCCTTCCACTTCTCCTCTCCTCCCTTTGCCTTGTGTTCCAGGCAGGACCTGGGACGGTCATCCAGCCCGTCCCTGGCTACAGCTCTGGCTGGAGTCAGAGGGGCCGGTTGGAGGCTGGGGTGGAGGGGCCCATCAGCAGGATTCCCATGTGCAGGGGGCCGTTATTATAATGAGGGACCCCGTGGGCATTCAGGGATTTCAGCCCTTTGTAGACATGAGCAGTGGCCCCAGCACTCGGCCCCAGCCCCATCCTTCACCCTCTACAAGGCCCTGCATCGTTCCCAGTGCAGTCCTAGTCCACAGCCACTCCTCCCTCTGGCCCCAGGAAATCCAGCTGCTCCAGGGGCTGCAAAATCTTTCCAAGGTGGAGCTGAGCCAGCCCAATGGGCCCTGGTTCCTGGTCTTGCAGCCACAGAGTGAGGAGAGGTGAGGCCAGGCAGGAGTGGGGAGAGGGCAGAGTGGACTCTCCCTACGGTCCATGGCTGCCTGGTCAGCACAGACCATGCTGTGTGCTGGCCCCTAGGGCACCCAGACTCCTGCTCCTGAACAGGGTCCGTGAGGGAGACTAGAATGTGGCTCCTGCTAGCTCACATGGTGTCACTCTGTCCTGTATCTACATCCTGTCCCTCCAGCTTGACTCCCCTCCTAGTCGGCCAGCTCACCTTCAGGGTCAAGAACAGGCCATCATGAAGCTCAGGGGCAAGTGTGTGGCTGGGCAGGCAGGGGAGCCCTCGCTCTGGGCTCTGGAAGCCTGCCCTTCCAGATTCTCTGCTGACCAGCCCTGGGTTAAGTTGAGGGTTAGGGTTAGGTTGAAGGTGAGTGTGAGGGTGAGGGTTTAGTGTTAGGGTGAGGGTGAGGTTTAGGGTTAGGGTTAGGGTTAGGGTAGGAGATGATGGCTCCTGATACTCCAGTAAAGATATATAAGAGCTACTGGATATTCAGTTGAAGGGCATGTGACTTCCTGAAAGTTATGTGAGCTGAGAAAGTGTGACATTCAGTTAGAAAGTTAGTAGGAGAATAAAGCTCATTTGACAATCTGAAAACTCATAACACTCAGGAAGAACCTATGAGGTGTCCTGACATGCAGGCAGGCAAGGGACAATCTCTTGATGCTCAGATTGTCTGGTGGAGAACTTATACTCAGGGAGAGGAGGGAACACGCCCTTCATGCAGGTGGAGGTGTGACCCCCTCACACACCTACAGGAAGGTGAATCTTCTTAACATGCAGGTATAG
>NW_027408597.1:0-1298 GCF_003265705.2 Callorhinus ursinus | reverse complement strand
CTTGAGCTCAGGGTTGTGAGTTCAAGCCCCATGTTGGGCTCCATGCTCGGTGTGGAGCCTACTTAAAAAAAAAAAATGCTGGTCTAGGGCGGAGCAAGATGGCAGAGGAGCAGGAGACCTAGATTTTGTCTGGTCTCAGGAATTCAGCTGAATAGGGATCAAACCAGTCTGAACACCTACGAACTCAACAGGAGATCGAAGAGGAGAGTAGCAACAACTCTCTGAACAGAGAAGCGACCACTTACTGGAAGGTAGGACGTGCGGAGAAGTGAATCCGAGGCGATATTCGGGAGGATAGACGGCGGGGGAGGGGCCTCCGTCGGCCGCTTCTGGCAAGTGCTAGAGCCGCGGAGCACAAAATCGGACCTTTTAGAAGCCGGATCCGCTGAGGGACGTCGCTCCAGTGGCTAAGCGGGGGTGAAACCCTCGCGGGACAGTGGGGTCTCAGGACCCTTGGGGTCACAGAAAGACCGGGGGAGCCTTAGTGCACCAGAGCTCCCAGGTATCGGAGCGGGAAAGCCGGCTGCAGAGACGGAGCCGAGGCGCGGGCTCTCAGCTCGGGGTTGCCATAAACTGTGATCCACGGCCCAGTCGGGCCACTGCACCTCCAGCAGGGACCCAACAAGCGGCAGAGCCGGGGAGACTCCCTTCCTTCCCGGGGAGGAGCGGCGCGGGAACGCACCGCAGGGATCTGCTGGGTTTGGAGACTCCACACGGGGTCGGGTGCCAGAGATACAAATGCTCGGTCACAGGCCAGGTGAGCACGGAGTGCGGCCAGAGACCGGGGACAAGGGAGTGACTGCTTTTCTCTGGGGGCGCACTGAGGAGTGGGGCCCCGAGTTCTCAGCTTCTCCGGGTGGAGATTGGGAGGCCACCATTTTTGCCCTGGTCTTCCAAGGCTGTACGGAGAGCTTGCAGAGAACAAAAGCTCCTGAGATCAAACCCGAGCAGCTTGCTTAGCCCGGACCAACAAGGGCGGGGCAATTCAGCCTCCGGCAAAGACATTTGGAAACCACAGCAACAGGCCCCTCCCCCAGAAGATCAGCACGAACAGCCAGCAAGCCAAGACCAAGTTTACCGATCAAGGAGAACGGGAGAACTCCAGCGCTAGGGGAATACTGTACATAGAATTCATGGCTTTTTTTTACCATGATTCATTAGTTCATCAAAGTTAATTTTTGTTAACTGTTTTTTTTTCTTTTTCTTTTTCCCTTTTTCAACCAACATCTTATCAATCTCTTTTTAAAAAAAAAAACAAAACATTTTTTATTTTTCATTTTTAGAGTCATATTTTATCC
>NW_027408596.1:0-1299 GCF_003265705.2 Callorhinus ursinus | reverse complement strand
ACATTTAAAGAAGAAATAATACCTATTCTCCTGAAACTGTTCCAAAACAGAAATGGAAGGAAAACCTCTGAACTCATTTTATGAGGCATTACCTTGATCGCAAAACCAGACAAAGTCCCAATCAAAAAGGAGAATTACAGACCAATATCCTTGATGAACATGGATGCAAAAATTCTCACCAAAATATTAGCCCATAGGATCCAACAGTACATTAAAAGGATTATTCACCACGACCAAGTGGGATTTATCCCTGGGCTGCAAGGCTGGTTCAACATATGCAAATCAATCAACGTGATACAATACATTAACAAAAGAAAGAACAAGAATCGTATGACCTCTCAATAGATGCAGAAAAAGCATTTGACAAAGTACAGCATCCTTTCTTGATCAAAACTCTTCAGAGTATAGGGATAGAGGGTACATACCTCAATATCATAAAACCCATCTATGAAAATCTACAGCGAATATCATTCTCAATGGGGAAAAGCTGAGAGCTTTTCCCCTAAGGTCAGGAACGTGCCAGGGATGTCCACTCTCACCACTGCTATTCAACATAGTATTAGAAGTCCTAGCCACAGCAATCAGACAACAAAAAGAAATCAAAGGCATCCAAATCGGCAAAGAGGAAGTCAAACTCTCACTCTTTGCAGATGATATGATACTCTATGCGGAAAACCCCAAAGACTCCACCCCAAAACTGCTAGAACTCATACAGGAATTCAGTCAAGTGGCAGGATATAATCTCAATGCACAGAAATCAGTGGCATTCCTATACACCAACAACAAGACAGAAGAGAGACAAATCAAGGAGTCGATCCCATTCACAATTGCACCCAAAACCATAAGATACCTAGGAATAAATTTAACCAAAGAGGCAAAGGATCTGTACTCAGAAAACTATAAAATACTCATGAAAGAAATTGAAGAAGACACAAAGAAATGGAAAAATGTTCCATGTTCATGGACTGGAAGAACAAACATTGTGAAGATGTCAATGCTACCTAGAGCAATCTACACATTCAATGCAATCCCCATCAAAATACCATCCACTTTTTTCAAAGAAATGGAACAAATAATCCTAAGATTTGTATGGAACCAGAAGAGACCCCGAACAGCCAGAGGAATATTGAAAAAGAAAAGCAAAGCTGGCGGCATCACAATTCCGGACTTCCAGCTCTATTACAAAGCTGTCATCATCAAGACAGTATGGTACTGGCACAAAAACAGATGCATAGAACAATGGAACAGAATAGAGAGCCCAGAAATGGACCCTCAACTCTATGGTCAACTAACTTTTGA
>NW_027408595.1:0-1299 GCF_003265705.2 Callorhinus ursinus | reverse complement strand
CAAGTGATATGGAGCATTTTTTCATGTGTCTGTTGGCCATTTGTATGTCATGTTTGAAAGTGTCTGTTCATGTCTTCTGCCTGTTTCTTGACTGAATTATTTGCTTTTGGGGAATTGAGTTTGATAAGTTCTTTGTAGATCTTGGATACTTTAGAGACATGTCTTGAAAGAAGTTTGATTTCTTCTTTGCCAATTTGAATGCCTTTTATTTCTTTTTGTTGTCTGATTGCTGAGGCTAGGACTTCTAGTACTATGTTGAACAATAGTGGTGAAATGGGCATCCCTGTCGTGTTCCTGACCTTAAAGAGAAAGCTCTGGTTTTCCCCATTGAGAATGATATTCATTATGGGCTTTTATGACATTGAGGTATGTTTCCTCTATCCCTATATTTTGAAGAGTTTTAATCAAGAAAGGATGCTGCACTTTGTCAAATGCTTTCTCTGCATCAATTGAGAGGATCATATGGTTCTTGTCTTTTCTTTTATCTGATATGTCATTTGCAAATATCTTCTCCCATTCTGTCAGTTGTCTTTTGGTTTTGCCAACTGTTTCCTTTGCTGTGCATAAGCTTTTTAGCTTGTTGAAGTCCCAAAAGTTAATTTTTGCTTTTGTTTCCCTTCCTTTAGAGACATGTCTTGAAAGAAGTTGCTGCGGTCGAGGTCTAAGAGGTTGCTGCCTTTGTTGTCCTCTAGGATTTTGATAGATTCCTGTCTCACATTGAGGTCTTTCATCCATTTTGAGTTTATATTTGTGTATGGTGTAAGAGAATGTTCCAGTTTCATTCTTCTGCATGTGGCTGTCCAATGTTCCCAGTACCACTTATTGAAGAGACTGTCTTTTTTCCATTGGCTCTTCTTTCCTGCTCTGCTGAAGATTAGTTGACCATAGAGTTGAGGGTCCATTACTGGGTTCTCTATTCTGTACCATTAACCTATGTGTGTTTTTGTGACAGTACCATGCTGTCTTGATGATCACAGCTTTGTAATACAGCTTGAAATCAAGCATTGTGATGTCCCCAGCTTTGGTTTTCTTTTTCAACAATCCCCTGGCAATTCGGGGTCTTTTCTGGTTCCATACAAATTTTAGGATTGTTTGTTCCAGCTCTGAAAAATGTCGACGGTATTTTGATAGGGATTGCATTGAATGTGTAGATTGCTCTGGGCAGCATAGACATTTTCACAGTCCATGAACATGGAAAGTTTTTCCATCTCTTTGTGTCTTCCTCAATTTCTTTCATTGGTGTGCTGTAGTTTCTTAGAGTACAGATCTTTTACCTCTTTGTTAGGTTTATTCCTAGGT
>NW_027408594.1:0-1299 GCF_003265705.2 Callorhinus ursinus | reverse complement strand
AGTGCCAGTTTCCCCCAATGGCCTGGGTGTTTGGCCACAGATCCATCGGGTTTTGCCCTGGGTGTCAATGGCTGGGCCAGAGATATCACGAGATTTGGATGAGAACTCTCAAGATTTCAACTGAGATCTTCAGAGGTGTGAATTCCATGCTCCCTTATTACCCACCTCCCCCCCCCCCCCCCGGTTGCGCCACACCCAGGGATTCAGGTGTGAAACATTTTGTTTCTTCCCTTATGTCGTGCCTGGGAGCATTTCTACAACTGGAGAAATATATTGGACGTTGTGTCCACTTCTGGCATGTGCCATCCCTACTTACCTAAGGGGCAAAGGTAGGCTCTGCTAGGGAGTGCCAGTTCCATCAGGGGCCTGAGAGCTTTGGCCAGAAACCTCACGAGTTTCGGGCCTCAATATTGCTGGCTGGCCCGAGGTCTCATGGGGCTTGAATGACATCTCACGGGATTTGGACTGAGGGCACGTGAGATTTGTCCCAAGATCACAAGAGATCTGGCAAAGCCAGGAGCTGGCTTCTTCCTGCAGTTGGCGAATCTCACAGTCTGTCCTGAAAGGCCGAACACCTAGAATAGCACCCAGGGAGGCTTCCTGTGTGTTCAGATGAACCAGCTCTCAGGTTCCTTGACTAAAACCCTTCTGTGTCTCTCCCTTCTCACGCAATTGTCAGTAAGGTTCTTCGAGCCCAATCATCCCTATTTCAGTGCTCCATTTGGACCCCAAAATCAGAATGGCATCTGTGGGCTTTGTGGAATGCCAGGTTCCACAGACAGGACTATCCACATGCTAACGACTATGCTGCTTAAGAATTTTCTCCCATTCTTTACGTTGTCTTTTGGTTTTGTCGACCATTTCCTTTGCTGTGCAAAAACTTTTTTATCTTGATAAAGTCCCAACTGTTCATTTTGGGATGCGTTTCCTTTGCCTTTGGAGATGTGTCTAGCAAGAATTTGTCGAACAGGTTTCTGCTTGTGTTTGCCACTAGAACTATGAAAAGATGCTCAACATCACTTGGCATCAGGAAAATACAAATCAAAACCACAGTGAGATACCACCTCACCCCAAACAGAATGGCTAAAATGAACAACTGTGGAAACAACAGATGTTGGCGACGATATGGAGAAAGGGGAACCATCTAACACTGTTGGTGGGAAGGCAAACTGGTGCAGCCCTCCGGAAAACTGTATGGAAGTTCCTCAAAAATGTTACAAAGAGAACTACCCTTTGACCCATCGATTTCATCCCTAGGTGTTTATCCAAAGGATGCACATATACTGATTTGAAAGGGCA
>NW_027408593.1:0-1299 GCF_003265705.2 Callorhinus ursinus | reverse complement strand
GTGCTACGTAGACAATCTGCGAGCCTACAGGAATGTATATAAGCAGGACCATTTTCAGTGAGCTCAATATGTAATGAGACATCTAATTTATTCCCCTTCCGCAAGAAATGAGTCCTCTGGCCAAGCCTACGCACAGACATTCACTGCTTGCAAGCCTCCAATGCCTTAGGCCTCCTCAGGCCAACAGAGTTCTGAACAGCCTTTCCATGGGACTCTGTGGCCAACACGTGCCCACAGTCACGAAGAATCTTCCAGATCCTCTAGCTGAAAGAACAGGTTATTGCTCTGAGACCCGGGAGCAGAAGGCCCACAGGGGGAACCTCGGCAGAAAAAGAGCAAGAGGGTGGAAGTGGGTATATGCTGGGCCAAATGTGTTTCTTAGAGATGTGATGAGACAACCTGTTCTGATTGAGGTGTCTAGGCCCATCTCCTCGCAACCCAATTTGCATTCCCAGGAATGAGAAACAACTGTGGGCCTGGGGAAAGGGAAACCATGGCCTAGACCTGGGAGACCTGTCAGCAAGACCCCTGCGTTCTTCCTTCCGAATCAGAGCGAAATTTGTTGGTAGTGTCGTTGTGGTGGTGGTGGTGGTGGTGGTGGTGGTTGTTTTGCCCTTCCCTTGAATGGATGGAGGCTGCAGTCATTCAGCTATACTAATGGGACACCCAGCTGATGCTCAAGGTTTTGGATGCAAGCTTTGGTGCTATAGTCCTTGAAAGGGCACCTCCTGAACTCACCAGATGCTCCAGCATGCAGCATATGGGTGAACGTTCTGTTCCTCCAAAGGAGGGCATCTCAAGGTCAAGGAGAGAAGAGCCACCTTTCCTTTGGTCTATCAGATAAGGAGAGGCTGACTGAGCACAGCACTGGAGTAGGAACTCACGACCAGTCTTTGGGGGCTGGCTACCTGGGTAGAATCCCCTCCTCGCCCTGCATAAACAAGCTCTACATTTAAAAAAAAGAATCGGCAAGGGCATGGAAATGATTCCAGTGAAGGCCGAAATTTGATAATAATTTTGGGACTAGGATACTTCTGGGAATGAGGTGTTTCACTTCATTTCCTTTTACCCAAGAAATGGGGCCCAGTCCCTCTAAAAACCTGGGGCCAATAAAGAGCATCCTACTAAAGAATGAATGGGTCAACCAAGAAATTAAAGAAGAATTAAAAAAATTCATGGAAACCAATGAAAATGAAAACACAACTGTTCAAAATCTTTGGGATACAGCAAAGGCAGTCCTGAGAGGAAAGTATATAGCAATACAAACCTTTCTTGTTTCTTGAGAAAGGCTTGTATTGC
>NW_027408592.1:0-1299 GCF_003265705.2 Callorhinus ursinus | reverse complement strand
CTCCTACAGGGTTCCTGGCATGGCGCCACATTCCATCCACTGCTAGAGGATGTTTCTTCTAGTTATGTTGCTATTTGCCCAGCCTGACCTACATACACATCTCTACCCAGCTGTTTCCCAAGCAAAGTTGCTCCTGGCTCTGCTACTGGCTACACGCACAAACCCAGCTTCTTCCAAAGAAAGCCAATGCCTGTTCCTGCCCTCTCTCCCTGGGCAAATATCCCTGCAACTTGCTATCTACCTGCCACCATACAACCCAGCCTGACACCTACCTGTCACCTAAACTGCCCATGCCCCAACTCGAAAACTAGAAATTGTAGAGATTAATCTATACATTTCTAAAATTAATGCCTCCTATCAAAAACTGTGTGTGGGAGAGAGAGAGAAAGATGGATTTGAGGGTTAAATATCCATTGCCTACTCAGGATTGATTGATTGCTCCTTACCTAGCAAAACAGCACAATGCAAAGATCACCCTGAAATACGTAATGCTTACGTCTCTCCCACAGTTTTATCCCTGGACCTTCCCCTTGTCATTGCAGCTCCGTGGCTTCCAAGTTTAGATCAATAAAACCCCAGTGGGGGCACTCAGACCCACTGAGTTTGTCCTTTGTACTACAAAGCTGAGTACAAATTTAAGGAAAGTGGGCAAAAATTAAATTAAACTGCAAGTTCCTGGAACAGCTGTCAACCTCAGCATACCGTGTTGGGAACTGAGAGCCAGTGGCCAGAGCAGAAGCCCCAGTCTAACACTGAAAGAAAGCACCTCTGAAACCTTCTGCTGAGACCTGACCCTTGTGATTATGAACACTGCCGTTATCTATTACCAGGATAGTGTTGCTGTATTTTCATCAACATAAAGCCAAGCTCTGAGAAAAATACTCAAAACACTTCTGCAATTTCTGGGTTGGACTCCTGATGTCGGTCTCTGAAAGTTTGGTCTCCTCCCGTCCCCTAAAGCCATTGAGCTTGGTCCCTACCTCCTTGCCCACCACTCCTCCCTGTCCAAAACACAACTGAAAACCCATCTCTTTTAAAGGCTTGCTCTGACAAGTACAATTCTGAAATAATTCACATACTCTTTTAGAAAAACCTCAATTAGGAGATTATGCTAAGTGAAATAAGTCAAGCAGAGAAAGTCAATTACCATATGGTTTCACTTATTTGTGGAACATAAGGAATAACATGGAGGACGTTAGGAGAAGGAAGGGAAACATGAAGGGGGAGGGGGATGGAGGGAGAGATGAACCAGGAGAGACTATGGACTCCGGGGAACCATTAGAAGATTTCGGGGGGGGG
>NW_027408591.1:0-1299 GCF_003265705.2 Callorhinus ursinus | reverse complement strand
CCGGCCTGTGACCGAGCGTTTCTATCTCTGGCACCCAACCCCGTGTGGAGTCTCCAAACCCAGCAGATCCCTGCGGTGCGCTCCCACGCTGCTCCTCCCAGGGGACGGAGGGGAGTCTCCCCGGATCTGCCGCTTGTTGGGTCCCTGCTGGAGGAGCAGTGGCCCGACTGGGCCGCGGATCACAGTTTATGGCCACCCCGAGCTGAGAGCCCGCGCCTCCTCTCCGTCTCTGCAGCCGGCTTCCCCGCTCCGATACCTGGGAGCTCTGCCGCACTCAGGCACCCCCTGGTCTTTCTGTGACCCCGAGGGTCCTGAGACCACACTGTCCCGTGAGGGTTTCACCCCCCGCTTAGCCACTGCAGCGACGTCCCTCAGCGGAGCCAACTTCTAAAAGGTCCGATTTTGTGCTCCGCGGCTCTAGCACTTGCCAGAAGCGGCCGACGGAGGCCCCTCCCCCGCCGTCTATCCTCCCGAATATCGCCTCGGATTCACTTCTCCGCACGTCCTACCTCCAGAAAGTGGTCGCTTCTCTGTTCAGAGAGTTGTTGCTACTCTCCTGTTCGATCTCCTGTTGAGTTCGTAGGTGTTCAGAATGGTTTGATCCCTATTCAGCTGAATTCCTGAGACCAGACGAAATCCAGGCCTCCTACTCCTCCGCCATCTTGCTCCGCCCCCCAAAAATATTATTTTAATTATGAAATATTAAAGCATGCAGGAAAATTCAGAAAACAATTTGTGGGGCCTAAGTACATGTATAGAGATTAGGCCCGTACTAATATTTTGCATATTTGCTTTTGAGCCGTTCAGGTCCCGCTCCCGCTGCAGCCTCACACCCCCGCCTTCTCGGGAGGGGCACCTGCTGTGTGGGGGTGTTGATCCCCCCCACGTAGCCCACGTATGTCATATCGAGTCTGCAGCTAGGTATGCATTTAAGACATTTACATCATTTGCAGATTATCATATTTAATCATCTGTGACTTTTTTCTTTTTAATCACTCCGGATTATTGCTTTGACTGTCACTGCTGTGAACACGTGTATATCTAGCGTGGTCCTTTCCATTGGATTCATTATTTGCTGCCTGAGCTACCCAACTCCCTTGTCCGCTTCTCAGTGAGGGATGCTGGGTGGTATCCACTGTCTGCCATGCTTCGCACCTGGGGGGCAACTTACCTGGGTGCTTCTCAAAGGAGAGTACACAGTGTTCTGAATCCAGAGCATAGGCAGCGCTCCACGGCTTTGCTCTGTGAGGCGTGGCCCAGGGACCCTGCAAAGCGCTCAGACCAGCGCAGCCCCAGTCA
>NW_027408590.1:0-1299 GCF_003265705.2 Callorhinus ursinus | reverse complement strand
ACATTTAAAGAAGAAATAATACCTATTCTCCTGAAACTGTTCCAAAACAGAAATGGAAGGAAAACCTCTGAACTCATTTTATGAGGCATTACCTTGATCGCAAAACCAGACAAAGTCCCAATCAAAAAGGAGAATTACAGACCAATATCCTTGATGAACATGGATGCAAAAATTCTCACCAAAATATTAGCCCATAGGATCCAACAGTACATTAAAAGGATTATTCACCACGACCAAGTGGGATTTATCCCTGGGCTGCAAGGCTGGTTCAACATATGCAAATCAATCAACGTGATACAATACATTAACAAAAGAAAGAACAAGAATCGTATGACCTCTCAATAGATGCAGAAAAAGCATTTGACAAAGTACAGCATCCTTTCTTGATCAAAACTCTTCAGAGTATAGGGATAGAGGGTACATACCTCAATATCATAAAACCCATCTATGAAAATCTACAGCGAATATCATTCTCAATGGGGAAAAGCTGAGAGCTTTTCCCCTAAGGTCAGGAACGTGCCAGGGATGTCCACTCTCACCACTGCTATTCAACATAGTATTAGAAGTCCTAGCCACAGCAATCAGACAACAAAAAGAAATCAAAGGCATCCAAATCGGCAAAGAGGAAGTCAAACTCTCACTCTTTGCAGATGATATGATACTCTATGCGGAAAACCCCAAAGACTCCACCCCAAAACTGCTAGAACTCATACAGGAATTCAGTCAAGTGGCAGGATATAATCTCAATGCACAGAAATCAGTGGCATTCCTATACACCAACAACAAGACAGAAGAGAGACAAATCAAGGAGTCGATCCCATTCACAATTGCACCCAAAACCATAAGATACCTAGGAATAAATTTAACCAAAGAGGCAAAGGATCTGTACTCAGAAAACTATAAAATACTCATGAAAGAAATTGAAGAAGACACAAAGAAATGGAAAAATGTTCCATGTTCATGGACTGGAAGAACAAACATTGTGAAGATGTCAATGCTACCTAGAGCAATCTACACATTCAATGCAATCCCCATCAAAATACCATCCACTTTTTTCAAAGAAATGGAACAAATAATCCTAAGATTTGTATGGAACCAGAAGAGACCCCGAACAGCCAGAGGAATATTGAAAAAGAAAAGCAAAGCTGGCGGCATCACAATTCCGGACTTCCAGCTCTATTACAAAGCTGTCATCATCAAGACAGTATGGTACTGGCACAAAAACAGATGCATAGAACAATGGAACAGAATAGAGAGCCCAGAAATGGACCCTCAACTCTATGGTCAACTAACTTTTGA
>NW_027408589.1:0-1300 GCF_003265705.2 Callorhinus ursinus | reverse complement strand
AAGAACAAGAACAAGAAGAACAAGAAGAAAGAAGAAGAAGAAGAAGCAGCAGCAGCAGCAGCTGCCATTGGCTAGTTGAGGTTGAGATGGGGATGATTCATTAATGTTTCCTCCCATGAAGTAACTCCTTAAAATCCAGAATTTCTATTGGCTTTTACAGGTTTGTCAGTACACAATTAAGTTTCAGCGTAATTGACAAAGGGTAAAATACATGAAGTTAGTTGATTCATTAATCTTACCAGGTAGCATAGATGGCTGTTGGAAGATCACAAGCATATGGACAGCACCGGAGAGGGAAACACTGCTGAATATGTTGTCCAGTTGTGTTCCCAAAGATTTTGGACCTCAAACTTTGGACTTTTAAGGAACTGTCATTTAAATCAGTGGCTTAAGATTGTGAAAAGAGTTTTCTGTCTAGGATTTCACATGTTCTTCAAATAATAGACTGGTCAGCCATGGGGTGAAACTCCTTTTCTTTTCTTTTTTTTAAGATTTGATTAATTTATTTGACAGAGAGAGAGATGGTGAGAGAGGGCACACAAGCAGGGGAGTGGGAGAGAGAGAAGCAGGCTTCCATGGAGCAGGGAGCCCGATGTGGGGCTCAATCCCAGGACCCTGGGATCATGACTCAAGCCAAAGGCAAATGCTTAATGACTGAGTTACCCAGGCACCCCTGAAACTAATCTTTTCTTTTTTTTTTTTTTAATTTATTTATTTGACACAGTGAGAGAGAGGAACACAAGGAGGGGGAGTGGGAGAGGGAGAAGCAGGCTTCCCGCAAAGCGGGGAGCCCGATGCGGGACTCGATCCCAGGACCCTGGGATCATGACCTGAGCCGAAGGCAGGCGCTTAACGACTGAGCCACCCAGGCGTCCCGAAACTAATCTTTTCTAATCAAAAACTATTTCTTTTTGTTTTTTAAGATTTTATTTATTTATTTGAGAGAGAGAAAACATGAGCAGGGAGAAGGGGCAGAGGGAGAGGAAGAAAAAGACTCCCTGCTGAGCAGGGAGCCAGATGCGGGGTTTGACCCCAGGACCCTGAGATCATGACCTGAGCTGAAGGCAGACGCTTAACTGACTGAACCATCCAGGCAGTCCCCAAAACAATTTCAAATATATCCCTGGCAATTCTTAAGAAATTATGAGAGACCTTGCACCTCCCCAGCCTAACAGGGTCTGACTCAGCTAGATGATAGGCAGATTAAATTAAAAGGACAAAGTCCTATATTACTGGTGTGATGGTAACTCTGCTAAGTGTGCCCTTCAGGCATGGCAGAGATCATGCTTCTGGACTGTAT
>NW_027408588.1:0-1300 GCF_003265705.2 Callorhinus ursinus | reverse complement strand
GTTATGTCTTTCATAAGCTTCTGGTAGTCTTTTTCCTTACATAAATCCTGCATACTTCTTTTTCTTGCATACTTCTTGATATATTTATATCTGGGCTTTTTCATTTTTCTACTGTTATGGTATATTGTTCCATTATAATTTGTAAATGGTTATTGTTTTGATATCTGTGTATTTATTTGGCAACAGAGTGAAGAACTTTTTAAGCTTCAGTCTTGTTAACAGAAGTTGGCAGTTTCTACTCTGGAAAACGGTATGGAGGTTCCTCAAAAAGTTGAAAATAGAGCTACCGTACAACCTAGCAATTGCACTACTGGGTATTTACCCCAAGGATACAAATGTAGGGATCCAAAGTCGTATGTGCACCCCAATATTTATAGCAGCAATGTCCACAATAGCCAAACTATGGAAAGAGTCAATATGTCCATCAACAGATGAATGGATAAAGGTGTGGGGTGTGTACGCAGCCCTCAAAAGGAGCGAAATCTTGCCATTTGCAATGACATGGATGGAACTAGACGGTATTACGCTAAGCGAAATAAGCCAAGCAGAGAAAGACATGTATCATATGATCTCCCTGATATGAGGAATTCTTAATCTCAGGAAACAAACTGAGATTTGTTTGAAACTACTCCACTACTGGAGTAGTGGGGGGTGGGAGGGATGGGGTGGTTGGGTGATAAGACACTGGGGAGGGTATGTGCTATGGTGAGCACTGTGAATTGTGTAAGACTGATGAATCACAGACCTGTATCTCTGGAACAAATAATACATTATATGTTAAGAAAAAAAGAAGAAGATATTAGGAAGGGAAAAATGAACGGGGGGAAATAGGAGGGGGAGATAAACCATGACAGACTATGGACTCTGAGAAACAAACTGAGGGTTCTAGTTGGTGGAGGGGGGGTGGAGGATGGGTTAGCCTGGTGATGGGTATTAAGGACATGATCTGCATGGAGCACTGGGTGTTATACGCAAACAATGAATCATGGAACACTACATCAAAAACTAATGATGTAATGTATGGTGATTAACATAACATAATAAAATTAAATTAAAAAAAAAGAAGTTGGCAGTTTCTGGCCAGTACTTAGGGAAGGCACAAAGTGGATGGTAAAGATTTCACCAGAAAGATCAAAATACTGAAGAATGGTATGATGCGGTTGGAAAAAAACCAAGTAAAATGCAAACAAGGTGGGCTGTGTGGCTTATATATACATATAGGCTGTATACTGAGTGTCTACAGAAAATCCTTTTAACGTGTTACTTGATGCAGTAATTACAACTGGATTATACCTGATAT
>NW_027408587.1:0-1300 GCF_003265705.2 Callorhinus ursinus | reverse complement strand
ATTATCTTTATAGCCATCCTAGTGAGTGTGAAGCAAGTGTGTAGTTTTGAGTTTCCTTAATGCCCAAAGATGATGAATGTCTTAATGTGCTTGCTGGCCACTTTGTATATCTTCTTGGCTAAAATGTTTATTCTGATTTTTTGCCCATTTTTTATATGGTTGTCTTTTGTAGTATGGTTCTAAGAGTTCTTTATGTATTTTGGATATTATCCCCTTATAAAATGTGTGGATTAGTATTTTCTCCCATTCCTTAAATTGTATTTTCACATTTTTTATGATACCCTTTGACACACAAAAGTGTTTAATTTTGAGTAGTCTAATTTATTTTTTTCTTTTGTTGCTTGTGATTTTGGTGTTGAATCTAAGAATCCTCTGACAAATCCGAGATCATGAAGATCTTCCCCCTATGCTTTCTTCTAAGAGTTTTGTAGTGTTAGCTCTTTCATCAATTCTGGGTTCATTTTTGTATATGGGATGAGGTAGGGGTCCATCTTTACTTTTTTGCATGTGGACATCCAGTTGTCTCTTCACCATGTCTTAAAGAAACTATTCTTTCCATACTGAACAGCTTTGGCATCCTTGTCAAAAATCAATTGTCCATAGATATTTGGATTTATTTCTGGAATCTCCAACCCACTCCACTGGTCTGTCCTTATGCGAATACCATACTGCCCCGGTATCATCCTTATTAAGATATATATAACTGACATAATTATAAGATACTTAAAGTGTATATTGTGGTATATATACATACATAAACATTGTGAAATCATTCCTACCATCTAATTAACACATCCATCACTTATTTTTCTTTTTTTGGAAGAACACTTACGTTCTACTCTCAGAAAAATTCAATTATACAATACAGTATTATCAACTATGGTCACGTTTTACTTTACATCCTCAGATATTATTCATATTATAGCTGAAAGTGTGTACCCTTTTACCTACTTCTCCCTATTTCCCCAACTCTCTAGTCCCTGGCAACGACTCTTTTACTCTCTGTTTCTATGGTTTGACCTCTAAAAAAATTCCACGTATAAGTTATACATGTAGTATGTGTCTTCCCCTGTCTGGCCTTTTTCACCTAGCATAATACCCTCAAGATCCATCTGTGTTGTCACAAATGACAGAAGGATTTCCTTCTTTCCCATTTCTGAAAAATGTGTGCGTGTGTGCGTGTGTACACACACACCAAATCTTCCTTATCTAATTCATCTGTTGATGAACACTTAAGTTGTTTCCATATCTTCGCTCTTATGATTTTGATTTGCATTTCCCTGATGATAATTGATGCTGA
>NW_027408586.1:0-1300 GCF_003265705.2 Callorhinus ursinus | reverse complement strand
TTGAGAGGGGTCCTCTAAGCAAAGAGAGAACCTAAAAGCAGCAAAGAACAGAAACGAACACAGACAACAGACAGTTAACAGTCACCTTACAGGTAATACAATGGCACTAAATTCATACCTTTCAATAGTTACCCTGAATGGAAATGGGCTCAATGCCCCAATCAAAAGACACAGGCTATCAGATTGGATTAAAAAACAAGACCCATCAATATGCTGTCTGCAAGAGACTCATTTTAGACCCAAAGACACCCCCAGATTGAAAGTGAGGAGGTGGAAAACCATTTACCATGCTAATGGACACCAAAAGAAAGCTGGGGTGGCAATCCTTCTATCAGACAAACTAGATTTTAAAACAAAGACTGTAATAAGAGATGAGGAAAGACACTATATCCTACTTAAAGGGTCTATCCAACAAGAAGATCTAACAATTGTAAATATCTATGCCCCGAACATGGGAGCAGCCAATTATATAAGGCAATTAATAACAAAAGCAAAGAAAAACATTGACAACAATACAATAATAGTGGGGGACTTTAACACCCCCCTCACTGAAATGGACAGATCATCAAAGCAAAAGATCAACAAGGAAATAAAGACTTTAAATGACACACTGGACCAAATGGACTTCACAGATATATTCAGAACATTCCATCCCAAAGCAACGGAATACACATTCTTCCTAGTGCCCATGGAACATTCTCCAGAATTGATCACATCCTAGGTCACAAATCAGGTCTCAACCGGTACCAAAAGATTGGGATCATTCCCTGCATATTTTCAGGCCACAGTGCTTTGAAACTAGAACTCAATCACAAGAGGAAAGTCGGAAAGAACTCAAATATATGGAGGTTAAAGAGCATCCTACTAAAGAATGAATGGGTCAACCAGGAAATTAAAGAAGAATTAAAAAAATTCATGGAAACCAATGAAAATGAAAACACAACTGTTCAAAATCTTTGGGATACAGCAAAGGCAGTCCTGAGAGGAAAGTATATAGCAATGCAAGTCTTTCTCAAGAAACAAGAAAGGTCTCAAATACACAACCTAACCCTACACCTAAAGGAGCTGGAGAAAGAACAGCAAATAAAGCCTAATCCCAGCAGGAGAAGAGAAATCATAAAGATCAGAGCAGAAATCAATGAACTAGAAACCAAAAGAACAGTAGAACAGATCAACGAAACTAGGAGGTGGTTCTTTGAAAGAATTAACAAGATAGATAAACCCCTCGCCAGACTGATCAAAAAGAAAAGAGCAATGACCCAAATCAACAAAATCATGAATGAAAGAGGAGAGATCACAA
>NW_027408585.1:0-1300 GCF_003265705.2 Callorhinus ursinus | reverse complement strand
TCCTGTGTTCATTCTCTGTCTCCTTCTCGGTCTCTGTGTCTGTGTCTCTCACAGGAGTAGACCTGTGGGTTCCATGGGCGATGTGAGAAACCTCAGAAGCCTCCCTTGTCCCCATTTCCCTCTCCGGTCCTGGAGCTCCATTCCTTCCTAAGGCCTCCTCACCCTGACCGAAGCAGTGATTCTGGACCCTCTTCCACCTGGGGACCCTGAGGCTGCAACTAGGAGGGCCCTGACCTTGGTCTCCAGACTGGTGGCCCTGTGCTCTGCCACGTTCTGCGTAGCCAGGTCCTCAGGCCCCCAAGCCCAGGGACTGTCCTCTGCTGAGAAGGACCTCGAGGGTTTAGAAAAACTTTTCCCAAGACTGGGATCACAGGGGGTCGGGGATGGATATCCAAGGCCAACAGGCACTTCTATAAGCCTGTGGGACCCTTGGGTCACTGCATCTCTGCGGCGCAAGGAACAGCAGAGTAAGCTGAGGCATTTTGTGCTATAGCCCTCCGGACTTGTGGGTGGGGATCTCTTCCTACTCCCAAGTGCCCAGGGTGTTGGTGGACTCCGGGACCCAGACACTGTCTTTTCCCTGTGCCCTGGCAACACCTTGGGTCCTTTGGGGAACCCTGACCTTCAGGCCGGGCTGTCCAACCTTCCCTATGGGGCCTGGTTCTGCGTCCTGCAGCCCCACAGTGAGGAGAGGTGAGGCCAGGCAGGAGCGGGGAGAGGGCAGAGTGGACTCTCCGTGAGGGCCATGGATCCCTGATCACTGCAGACCCTGTTGTGTGCTGGACCCTCCGGCACCGAGATTTCAGGTCCTTGTCTGGCTCCAGGAGGGAGACCAGAGTGTGGCTCCTGCTAGCTCAGATGTGTCACTCTGTCCTAGAGCTAAAGCCTGACCCACCAGCTGAACTCCCCTCCTAGTCGGCCAGCTCACCTTCACGGTCAAGTACAGGCCATCATAAAGGTCAGGGGCCAGTGCGTGCCTGGTCAGGCAGTGGAGGGCTTACTTTCAACTCAGGGAGACCCTGGGTGGTCTAGCAAGGGCTCTGGAGGGCTGGAATTCCAGGTTCTCTCCTGAACAGCTCTGGGACTGGAGCCATTTTACCTCCCCTCGCTGTGCCACGCTTTCTTCCTCTGTGCAATGGGGTGATCCTGAATGATCCCTGCCATGGCGGGGAACATGTGGAGTGCGGGTGATTGACGTAAGCCTGGCACGGAGCCTGGATTGCAGAGTGCAGAGGGGGATGGTGAGCGGTGTGGGCAGTGAGCACTCCTTCCCCCAAAAGCAATTTAGCTCTTCCACGCA
>NW_027408584.1:0-1300 GCF_003265705.2 Callorhinus ursinus | reverse complement strand
GAAAGAACTCAAATACATGGAGGCTAAAGAGCATCCTACTAAAGAATGAATGGGTCAACCAGGAAATTAAAGAAGAATTAAAAAAATTCATGGAAACCAATGAAAATGAAAACACAACTGTTCAAAATCTTTGGGATGCAGCAAAGGCAGTCCTGAGAGGAAAGTATATAGCAATACAAGCCTTTCTCAAGAAACAAGAAAGGTCTCAAATACACAACCTAACCCTACACCTAAAGGAGCTGGAGAAAGAACAGCAAAGAAAGCCTAAACCCAGCAGGAGAAGAGAAATCATAAAGATCAGAGCAGAAATCAATGAACTAGAAACCAAAAGAACAGTAGAACAGATCAACGAAACTAGGAGCTGGTTCTTTGAAAGAATTAACAAGATTGATAAACCCCTGGCCAGACTTATCCAAAAGAAAAGAGAAATGAGCCAAATCAACAAAATCATGAATGAAAGAGGAGAGATCACAACCAACACCAAAGAAATACAATTATAAGAACATATTATGAGCAACTCTATGCCAGCAAATTAGAGAACCTGGAAGAAATGGGTGCATTCCTAGAGATGTATCAACTACCAAAATTGAACCAGGAAGAAATAGAAAACCTGAACAGACCTATAACCACTAAGGAAATTGAAACAGTCATCAAAAATCTCCCAAGAAACAAAAGCCCAGGGCCAGATCGCTTCCCAGGGGCATTCTATCGACATTTAAAGAAGAATTAATACCTATTCTCCTGAAACTGTTCCAAAAAATAGAAATGGAAGGAAAACTTCCAAACTCATTTTATGAGGCCAGCATTACCTTGATCCCAAAACCAGACAAAGACCCCATCAAAAAAGAGAATTACAGACCAATATCCTTGATGAACATGGATGCAAAAATTCTCACCAAAATACTAGCCAATAGGATCCAACAGTACATTAAAAGGATTATTCACCATGACCAAGTGGGATTTATTCCTGGTCTGCAAGGCTGGTTCAACATCCACAAATCAATCAACGTGATACAATACATTAACAAAAGAAAGAACAAGAATCATATGATCCTCTCAATAGATGCAGAAAAAGCATTTGACAAAGTACAACATCCTTTCTTGATCAAAACTCTTCAGAGTATAGGGATAGAGGGTACATACCTCAATATCATAAAAGCCATCTACGAAAAACCTACAGCCAATATCATTCTCAATGGGGAAAAGCTGAGAGCTTTTCCCCTAAGGTCAGGAACGCGGCAGGGATGTCCACTCTCACCACTGCTATTCAACATAGTATTAGAAGTCCTAGCCACAGCAA
>NW_027408583.1:0-1300 GCF_003265705.2 Callorhinus ursinus | reverse complement strand
TGTGTATTTTGTTGCTTTGGGATGGAATGTTCTGAATATGTCTGTGAAGTCCATTTGGTCCAGTGTGTCATTTAAAGTCTTTATTTCCTTGTTGATCTTTTGTTTAGATGATGTGTCCATTTCAGTGAGGGGGGGGTTAAAGTCCCCCACTATTATTGTGTTGTTGTCGATATGTTTCTTTGCTTTTGTTATTAATTGCCTTATAGAATTGGCTGCTCCCATGTTAGGGGCATAGACATTTATAATTGTTAGATCTTCTTGTTGGATGGACCCTTAAGTAGGATATAGTGTCCTTCCTCAGGTCTTATTACAGTCTTGTTGCTTTTAGGCTCTCTTTGCTTAGAGGACCCCTTTCAATATTTCTTGGAGGGCTGGTTTCGTGTTTGCAAATTCCTTTTTTTTTGTTTGTCCTGGAAGATTTTTATCTCTCCTTCTATTTTCAATTACAGTCTAGCTGGATATAGTATTCTTGGCTGCATATTTTTCTCGTTTAGTGCTCTGAAAATGTCATGCCAGTCCTTTCTGACCTGCCAGGTCTCTCTGGTTCGATCTGTTGCCAATCTAATGTTTCTAACATTGTAGTTTACATATCTCTTCTCCCGAGCTGCTTTCAGGATTTTCCCTTTGTCTCTGGGACTCGTAAGTTTTACTATTAGATGTCGGGGTGTTGACCTATTTTTATTGGTGTTCAGAGGCGTTCTCTGTGCCTCCTGGGTCTTGATGCCTGTTTCCTTTCCCCAACTGGGGAAGTTCTCTGCTACAATTTGCTCCAATATACTTTCTGCCCCTCTCTCTCTTTCTTCTTCTGGGATTCCAATTATTCCAATGTTGTTTTGTCTTTTTGTATCGCTTATCTCTCTAATTCTGCCCTCATGATCCAGTAGTTGTTTATCTCTCTTTTTCTCAGCTTCTTCATTTTCCATTATTTGGTCTTCTATATCACTGATTCTCTCTTCTGTCTCATTTATCCTAGCAGTTAGTGCCCCCATTTTTGATTGCACCTCATTAATAGCCTTTTTGATTTTGACTTGGTTAGATTTTAGTTCTTTTATTTCTCCAGAATGGGTTTCTCTAATAACTTCCACGCTTTTTTCAAGCCCAGCTAGTATCTTTAAAATCATGATTCTGAACTCTAGGTCCGACATTGTACTAATGTCCGTTTTGAATCGGTCCCTGGCAGTCGGTGCTACCTCTTGTTCTTTTTGTTGAGGTGATTTTTTCCGTCTTGTCACTTTGTCCTGAGGAGAATAGATGAATGAGAGAACAAAATTCTAACAGGGTAACAATGTTCCCAGAAAAT
>NW_027408582.1:0-1300 GCF_003265705.2 Callorhinus ursinus | reverse complement strand
GAAAGAACTCAAATACATGGAGGCTAAAGAGCATCCTACTAAAGAATGAATGGGTCAACCAAGAAATTAAAGAAGAATTAAAAAAATTCATGGAAACCAATGAAAATGAAAACACAACTGTTCAAAATCTTTGGGATGCAGCAAAGGCAGTCCTGAGAGGAAAGTATATAGCAATACAAGCCTTTCTCAAGAAACAAGAAAGGTCTCAAATACACAACCTAACCCTACACCTAAAGGAGCTGGAGAAAGAACAGCAAAGAAAGCCTAAACCCAGCAGGAGAAGAGAAATCATAAAGATCAGAGCAGAAATCAATGAACTAGAAACCAAAAGAACAGTAGAACAGATCAACGAAACTAGGAGCTGGTTCTTTGAAAGAATTAACAAGATTGTTAAATCCCTGGCCAGACTTATCCAAAAGAAAAGAGAAATGAGCCAAATCAACAAAATCATGAATGAAAGAGGAGAGATCACAACCAACACCAAAGAAATACAATTATAAGAACATATTATGAGCAACTCTATGCCAGCAAATTAGAGAACCTGGAAGAAATGGGTGCATTCCTAGAGATGTATCAACTACCAAAATTGAACCAGGAAGAAATAGAAAACCTGAACAGACCTATAACCACTAAGGAAATTGAAACAGTCATCAAAAATCTCCCAAGAAACAAAAGCCCAGGGCCAGATCGCTTCCCAGGGGCATTCTATCGACATTTAAAGAAGAATTAATACCTATTCTCCTGAAACTGTTCCAAAAAATAGAAATGGAAGGAAAACTTCCAAACTCATTTTATGAGGCCAGCATTACCTTGATCCCAAAACCAGACAAAGACCCCATCAAAAAAGAGAATTACAGACCAATATCCTTGATGAACATGGATGCAAAAATTCTCACCAAAATACTAGCCAATAGGATCCAACAGTACATTAAAAGGATTATTCACCATGACCAAGTGGGATTTATTCCTGGTCTGCAAGGCTGGTTCAACATCCACAAATCAATCAACGTGATACAATACATTAACAAAAGAAAGAACAAGAATCATATGATCCTCTCAATAGATGCAGAAAAAGCATTTGACAAAGTACAACATCCTTTCTTGATCAAAACTCTTCAGAGTATAGGGATAGAGGGTACATACCTCAATATCATAAAAGCCATCTACGAAAAACCTACAGCCAATATCATTCTCAATGGGGAAAAGCTGAGAGCTTTTCCCCTAAGGTCAGGAACGCGGCAGGGATGTCCACTCTCACCACTGCTATTCAACATAGTATTAGAAGTCCTAGCCACAGCAA
>NW_027408581.1:0-1301 GCF_003265705.2 Callorhinus ursinus | reverse complement strand
GTTTACCGATCAAGGAGAACGGGAGAACTCCAGATCTAGGGGAATACTGCACATAGAATTCATTGCTTTTTTACAATGATTCATTAGGTTTTGAAAGTAAATTTTTTAACAGTTTTATTTATTTTTCTTTTCCCTTTTTCAACCAACATCTTATCAATCCCTTTCTTAAAAAAACATTTTTTATTTTTCATTTTTAGAGTAATATTTTATCCCTTCATAGTATTCACCCTTATTTTTGGCATATATATATAAATATAAGTAGTTCTCTCGTTAAAATTTTTAGATACAGTTTTTTCTAACAGATCAAAATATACCCTAAATCACTAGTGAATGGCTTTGTTCTAGTCTCCTGCCTGATCACATACTCTGCATTTTTTTTCTTTTTTTATTTCTTTTTTTAAAATATTCTTACTTTCTTAAAACAACTTCTTAACTTATCAATTCCTTTCTTCCTTTAAAATTTTAGCAGGAACTTTCTTCTAAAAGACCAAAATACGCCCAAAACCTAGTGTGTGGCAATGATCTATGCACTAGCCTGATCATATTTGATCATATTCTGTTTATTTTTGTTTTGTTCTATTTGTTTGTTTTTATCTTTATATTTTTCCTCTTTCTTTTTTCTTTCTTTCTCTTTCTTGTACCCTGGTTTCAGCACTTTTCTGATTTGTAGAGTATATTTGCTGGGGACGTTGTTAACCAGTTAGCATTCTGCTCTCATTCATCTATTCTCCTCTGGACAAAATGACAAGATGAAAAAAATCACCTCAGGAGAAAGACTAAGATGTAGTACCATCTACCAGGGACCTACTCAATACTGACATTACTACGATGTCGCACCTAGAGTCCAGAATCATGACTTTTTTTTTTAAGATTTTATTTATTTATTCATGAGAGACGGGGGGGGAGAGAGAGAGAGAGAGAGAGAAGCAGAGGGAGAAGCAGGCTCCCAAGGAGCAGGGAGCCCGATGCGGGACTCGATCCCAGGACCTCGGGATCATGACCCGAGCCGAAGGCAGATGCTCAACCATCTGAGCCACCCAGGCGCCCCAGAATCATGACTTTAAAGATACTAGCTGGGCTTGAAAACAGCGTGGAAGTTATTAGAGAAACCCTTTCTGGAGAAATAAAAGAACTAAAACCTAACCTAGTCGAAATCAAAAAGGCTATTAATGAGGTCCAATAAAAAATGGGGGCACTAAATGCTAGGATAAATGAGGCAGAAGAGAGAATCAGTGATATAGAAGACCAACTGACGGAAAATAAAGAGGCTGAGAAAAAGAGAGATAACCAACTACAGGATC
>NW_027408580.1:0-1301 GCF_003265705.2 Callorhinus ursinus | reverse complement strand
ATGAGGACACTGATGTGTCCTCAATGACTGTATAAATCCATGGTCGGAGGGGAGGAGAAAGATGGCGGAGGAGTAGGAGACCTGGATTTTGTCTGGTCTCAGGAATTCAGCTGAAAAGGGATCAAACCATTCTGAACACCTACGAACTCAACAGAGGATCGAAGAAAAGAATAGCAACTCTCTGAACAGAAAAGCGACCACTTACTGGAAGGTAGGACGTGCAGAGAAGTGAATCCGAGGCGATATTTGGGAGGATAGACGGCGGGGGAGGGGGCCTCCGCCGGCCGCTTCTGGCAAGTGATAGAGCCGCGGAGCACAAAATCGGAACTTTTAGAAGTCGGCTCCGCTGAGGGAGGTCGCTGCAGTGGCTAAGTGGGGGGTGGAACCCTCGCGGGACAGTGTGGTCTCAGGACCCTCAGGGTCACAAAAAGATCGGGGGTGCCTGAGTGCGGCAGAGCGCCCAGGTATCGGAGCGGGGAAGCTGGCTGCAGAGACGGAGCCGAGGTACGGACTCTCAGCTCGGGGTGGCCATAAACTGTGATCCGCGGGACAGTCGGGCCACTGCTCCTCCAGCAGGGACCCAACAAGCGGCAGATCCGAGGAGACTCCCCTTCCCCCCCCCCGGGAGGAGCGGCGCGGGAGCACATGGCAGGGATCTGCTGGGTTTGGAGACAACACCGAGTCGGGTGCCAGAGATAGAAACGCTCAGTCACAGGCCGGGTGAGCACGGAGTGTGGCCGGAGACCAGGGAGATGGGAGTGTCTGCTTTTCTCTGGGGGCGCACTGAGGAGCGGGGTCCCGAGTTCTCAGCTCCTCCGGGCGGAGATTTAGAGGCCACCATTTTCACTGTCGTTCTCCAAAGCCGTACGGAAAGCTTGCATGGAAAAAAAGCTCCCAAGAGCAAACCCGAGCAGATTGCGTAGCCCGGACCGACAAGGGCGGGGCAATTCCGCTGCCAGCAAAGACATTTGGGAACCATGGCAACAGGCCCCTCCCCCAGAAGATCAGCACGAACAGCCCGCCAAGACCAAGTTTACCGATCAATGAGAACCGAAGAACTCCAGCGCTAGGGGAATACTGCACAAAGAATTCATGGCTTCTTTACCATGATTCATTAGTCTTTCAAAGTTTTTTTTTTTTGAATTTTTCTTTTTCCTTATTTCCACCAACATCTTATCAAGCCCTTTTTAAAAAAAAAACATTTTTAGTTTTCATTTTTAAGTCATATTCTATCCCTTCATAATACTTACTTATTTTTGGCATATATATATAAGTTGCTCTCATTTTAAAATTTTGAGATA
>NW_027408578.1:0-1302 GCF_003265705.2 Callorhinus ursinus | reverse complement strand
ATTTATTATGATGTAACATATAATATCTAAAAATTGGAAATACTACATGTTTACCAAAGGAAATGGGTTCAGTTAAATGGACAGGGGTATACAAAGTGCCATAACTAACTCTGGAGCCATTTTTAAATGTAAAATAGATTTATCAACAAAATAGTTTTTAATCAAATATTATTAAACCAAAGAAAAATAGAATTATAAAACACGAACGGTGAGGTCCAATCTAAGCACAGAAACAAATCTGAGAGCATGCTTATCAAAATGTTAATACTAGTTATCTTTAGGTACCACGGATGACTTTTATTTTTTCTTTCTGCTTATCTGTATTTTTCTAGTTTTTCTACAGTAAACATGTTTTGTGTGAGTAATAAAAAATGTTATAAAATAACAAGGTATCACCTCTCTGTACTTAGTTGAAAATGACGTACTCTCAGAGATTGGGTAGCAATACATATTTTTCCATTTTGTTAATTTCCCGTTCCATTAAGCATATGTAATGAACAGTCTGCCTTGACTCTCACTGATTGGCAGAGATCCAAGTGCTACCAAAAAACAAGACAATGGAAACCATCCATCCCCAGCTTTGACCTCAGCCAGCAAACCACGGCCTTGGGACTGAAAACATCAGGTTTCATGTTTAGAAAAAAGATTTCAGTCATGCGAAGGATTTATGCAAGCTAAAGGTGTCCCTGGATAGGCACTGCTTTCTAGAAAGCAGCTGCTGCCTCACTGAATTCAGAATGTTATCAACGATTTCACAATTGGGAAAAGCTACCAAAATGACCTGTATGTGGTAGATGCTCAAGAAATGTTGGGACTGAAACCTAATAACCTCATTATAGGAGTGACAGAACCAAATCTGAAAAGCTGGGATGATAAAATATGTTGTATGCACCACCAGGAAGATGTCGTCATATAATAACGGTTTCCTTTTCTCAAAATTCAAAAACGGTAAGGCAATTCCTGACCGACAAACTCCTGTCCATTGTTACTGCTGCCCAACTCACCATTGCTTATTCCAAACAACAAAAACGTCAACAAGACCTTGGTGCTTCAGAAAATCTGGAGGCTGAGAAGCAGCAGAAGAAACAAGACCATGAAAATCTGAAACAACTATAAGCATATCCCAATGGCAGAGTGTGAACTGATCCATGTGATCACCTCCTTGTCCAAAGTACACATCTTCTCCTTCCTATCACCACCCACAGAGATAGGACACTCACCCACCTGAGAATCTTCCCTCTTATCTTTCTCTTTCTTGAAAAAGAGTGACCCTTCATCAATTGCTGGCCAGGCTCTTTGTAA
>NW_027408577.1:0-1302 GCF_003265705.2 Callorhinus ursinus | reverse complement strand
ATTTATTATGATGTAACATATAATATCTAAAAATTGGAAATACTACACGTTTACCAAAGGAAATGGGTTCAGTTAAATGGACAGGGGTATACAAAGTGCCATAACTAACTCTGGAGCCATTTTTAAATGTCAAATAGATTTATCAACAAAATAGTTTTTAATCAAATATTATTAAACCAAAGAAAAATAGAATTATAAAACACGAACGGTGAGGTCCAATCTAAGCACAGAAACAAATCTGAGAGCATGCTTATCAAAATGTTAATACTAGTTATCTTTAGGTACCACGGATGACTTTTATTTTTTCTTTCTGCTTATCTGTATTTTTCTAGTTTTTCTACAGTAAACATGTTTTGTGTGAGTAATAAAAAATGTTATAAAATAACAAGGTATCACCTCTCTGTACTTAGTTGAAAATGAAGTACTCTCAGAGATTGGGTAGCAATACATATTTTTCCATTGTGTTAATTTCCCGTTCCATTAAGCATATGTAATGAACAGTCTGCCTTGACTCTCACTGATTGGCAGAGATCCAAGTGCTACCAAAAAACAAGACAATGGAAACCATCCATCCCCAGCTTTGACCTCAGCCAGCAAACCACGGCCTTGGGACTGAAAACATCAGGTTTCATGTTTAGAAAAAAGATTTCAGTCATGCGAAGGATTTATGCAAGCTAAAGGTGTCCCTGGATAGGCACTGCTTTCTAGAAAGCAGCTGCTGCCTCACTGAATTCAGAATGTTATCAACGATTTCACAATTGGGAAAAGCTACCAAAATGACCTGTATGTGGTAGATGCTCAAGAAATGTTGGGACTGAAACCTAATAACCTCATTATAGGAGTGACAGAACCAAATCTGAAAAGCTGGGATGATAAAATATGTTGTATGCACCACCAGGAAGATGTCGTCATATAATAACGGTTTCCTTTTCTCAAAATTCAAAAACGGTAAGGCAATTCCTGACCGACAAACTCCTGTCCATTGTTACTGCTGCCCAACTCACCATTGCTTATTCCAAACAACAAAAACGTCAACAAGGCCTTGGTGTTTTAGAAAATCTGGAGGCTGAGAAGCAGCAGAAGAAACAAGACCATGAAAATCTGAAACAACTATAAGCATATCCCAATGGCAGATTGTGAACTGATCCATGTGATCACCTCCTTGTCCAAAGTACACATCTTCTCCTTCCTATCACCACCCACAGAGATAGGACACTCACCCACCTGAGAATCTTCCCTCTTATCTTTCTCTTTTTTGAAAAAGAGTGACCCTTCATCAATTGCTGGCCAGGCTCTTTGTAA
>NW_027408576.1:193-1302 GCF_003265705.2 Callorhinus ursinus | reverse complement strand
TCTGGGGGTCCGCGCGTCCGTGTCCACGCGCACCCGGATTCGGTTCCTGGGCTGCTCCCGCGGTCTGCAGTCCGGGCCGCCCGCCGCTGTGCTCCTGCTCCGCCGCCTCGGCCCCGCCGGCTCCTCCCCGCGTCCACACCCGCGTCAGGTTGTGGGTTCCGTGTCTGCGAAGACCCCGCTGGAGGTCCGTAGCGACGGCGCGGACTCTGCGGACGGCTGGGGGAGAGTAGACATGTTCGCAGCGTCCGCTCTTCCCTGAGCGCAGGGTGTCTTCCCGGCGTGTCTCCCTCGACGTCTGCGGTCAGTGTCTCAGGGGGTCAGAGAACAGGTGTGTCAGCTCCTGGGGACATGTACTCCTCGGTGTATGGTTCTTTTTTGTCTATTGGTTTTGTTCCTTGCCAACTTATCGAATTTATTCGTTCTGTTAAACTAAAAGTGCCGGTCGTTTTACCAGCAAAATGGGTTTATTTGGGAAGAGCAGAGACTTGCCATCCGGGACAAGCCAGCTCCGGCCACATCGCGGACAAGAAAGGAAGGAGAGGAACAGTATGTCCTGGAGAAGGAGGAGGAAGCGGGGAGCGCTGTTCCGAAGGGAAGTCCGCCGGAGAGAAGCAGGCTTCGGGGTGATGGCGGCTCGCCCCCGCGGAGCTGCAGGGAGCGTGGAGTTCTGGGAGGAGCGGACACCGGCGTCCTCCGCTCCGGGGCCTGTGACTGATGGGTGTGTCCTGTGGAGGCTTCCGACCCTGGGTCTGTAACTGATGGTCGTTCCCGTCACTGACCCTGAGTGGTGGGCTCCCCCCTCCAGCCTCCCCTGCTGGCGTCCCCAGTCCACTTTCCTGAGGTGCTCTTCTTGCATTTTCACAGTTCTAACCAGGTTTTGGGGGAGGGTTGTGGAAAATGGGAATTCCAAATCCCACTGCTTCTACTGCACCCGAGACATGGGGGCTGCTGATTTAATCCTCCCACGAGTATCTCGCTACCATGTGGCCTCCTTCAAGGGCGAGTGGGCTCTCCACGGTGGGTGAACCGGGTCTGGGAGGGCGCGGCCTCCATCACAGTTTGATGCCGTCTCTGCTTCCGTGACCTGGTGCTGACGTGGTTGTTTGAAG
>NW_027408576.1:0-93 GCF_003265705.2 Callorhinus ursinus | reverse complement strand
TCCTGAGGTGCCCTTCTTGCATTTTCACAGTTCTAACCAGGTTTTGGGGGGAGGGTTGTGGAAAATGGGAATTCCAGATCCCACTGCTTCTAC
>NW_027408575.1:0-1302 GCF_003265705.2 Callorhinus ursinus | reverse complement strand
AGTATTATTTATTGTTGTCAATGTGTTCCGTTGCTTTTGTTATTAATCGACTTATATAATTGCCTGCTCCAATGTTAGGGGCATAGATATTTAAAACTGTTAGATCTTCTGGTTGGATACACCGTTTAAGGAGCATATACTGTCCTTCCTCATATCTTATTACAATCTCTGGTTTAAAATCTAATTTTTCTGCTATAAGGATTGTCACCCAAGCTTTCTTTTGGTGTCCATTAGCATGGTAAATGGTTTTCCACGGCCTCGTTCAATGTGGGGGTGACTTTGGGTCTAAAACGAGCCTCTTGCAGACAGCATATCGATGGGTCTTGTATTTTAATCCAATCTGATGGCCTGTGTCTTATGATTGGGGCATTTAGCCCATTTACATTCAGTGTAACGATTGAAAGGTACGAATTTAGTTCCATTGTATTGCCTGTAAGGTGACTGTTACTGTATATTGTCTGTGTTCCTTTTTGGTCTATGTTGCTTTATGCTCTCTCTTTGCTTAGAGGACCCCTTTCAATATTTCTGGTACGGCTGGTTTCGTGTTTCAAATTCCTTTAGTTTTGGTTTGTCCTGGAAGCTTTTTAAATCTCCTTCTGTTTTCAATGACATCCTAGCTGGATACAGTATTCTTGGCTGCATATTTTTCTTCTTTAGTCCTCTGAATATATCATCCCAGTCATTTTTGGCCTGCCAGGTCTCTCCGGATAGGTCAGTTGCCAATCAAATATTTCTAGTATTCTAGGTTACAGATCTCTTCTCCTGTGCTGCTTTTAGGATTTTATCTTTGTCTCTGAGACTCGTAATTTTTACCATTATATGTCGGGGTGTTGACCTATTTTTATTGATTTTGAGATGGGTTCCCTGTGCCTCCTGGATTTGGATGCCTGTTTCCTTCCCCAAATTAGGAAAGTTCTCTGCTATAATTTGCTCCAATATACCTACTGCCCCACTCTTTCTTTCTTCTTTTTCTCGGATCCCAATTCTAATGTTGTTTCATCTTATGGTATTACTTATCTCTCGAATTCTGCCTTCATGAACCTGTAGTTGTTTATCTTTTTATCAGCTTCTTTTTTTCCCGTCATTTGGTCTTCTATATGGCTGATTCTCTCTTCTGCCTCATTTATCCTAGCAATTAGTGCCCCCAATTTTGATTGCACCTCATTCATAGACTTTTTGATTTCAACTTGGTTAGAGTTTAGTTCTTTTATTTCTCCAGAAAGGGTTTCTCTAATAACTACCATGCTTTTTAGAAGCCCAGCTAGTATCTTCAGAATCATGATTCTGAAGATACTAGCTGGG
>NW_027408574.1:0-1302 GCF_003265705.2 Callorhinus ursinus | reverse complement strand
TACCAGAAGACTCAGCCTACACCCAGAAGAAAACCTCACCGTTTGGCCTCCAGAAAGCATTCAGGGCAAGAGAAACCTGCATGTCCACCCCATCCATCTTCCACATTCAGTGGTCGGGCCTAAAATCCTGGGCCTGGCACTCACCCTGACCCATGCTCACAACTCGGCTCCCTGGGAAGCTCACCACTGTGTTGGTAGATCGGGCCTGCCACGCACATAAGCCCTAACCTTAACCCTATTTTGGCTTGGGAAGGGTCTGTCCCCGGAGGCCTTCCTCTAAACTCCAGGGATTGGGGACAACTGAGGAATACCAGAGTACTCAAAGTGACACACAGAAGGAAACCTCGCCATTGGGATCTCCGGATGCCCATCCTCGCAAACCCCCAATTTCAGCGTCCCCCTGGCAAAAATCCCTGACATGACATTCACCCTGATCCACACCCTCAACTCAGTCCCCTGGAAAGCCTGCCACAGTGCTAGCAGATCGGGCCTGTCATGCCCGTAGTCCCGAACCCTAACCCTGGCTTGGGTTCTGATGGGTTTTTCCCCAGAGTCCTGGCTACAAAGCTCTGGGGATTGGGGACACCTCAAAAATAGGAGAGAACTCAGGCTGCCACCGAGAAGGATCCTGCGTCATTTGGAACTACAGAAAGGACTCTGACCTGGAGAAATCTGCACGCCTATCCCAGCAAAACCCCACATTCCAATGTACCTCAACAAGAACACTTGACAGTTCAATATGCATTTATGATAAAAACTCTAAACCACCTGGGTATAGAGGGAACACACCTCAAGATAACAGAGTTCATTTATGAAAAGCTCACAGCGGACATATTACCCAAGGGTGAAAAGCTGAAAACATTTCCACTAAGATCAAAAACAAGACAAAGAGGGTGCCTGTGTGGCTCAGATAGTTAAGTGTCTGCCTTCAGCTCAGGTCACAATCCCAGGGTCCTGGGATCGAGTCCTGCATCGGGCTTCCTGCTAGGCAGGGAGCCTGCTTCTCTCTCTGCCTCTGCCTCTCTCCCTCTCTCTCTGACCCTCATGAATAAATATATAACATATTATAAAAAAATAAAAAAGACAAACAAAAGACAAAGATGCCCATTCTCATCACTTTCATTCAACACAGTATTGAAAGCCCTAGCCAAAGCATTCAGACGAAAAGAAAAAAAGAAAAAAGAAAAGATGAAATCCAAATAGGAAAACTGTCAGTGTTTGCAAATGACATGATACTATACACAGAATTCCATAGAGATTCCACCAAAAAACTTTTAGAATAAACAAATTCAGTAAAGCTGC
>NW_027408573.1:0-1302 GCF_003265705.2 Callorhinus ursinus | reverse complement strand
GATGTGAGAAACCTCAGAAGCCTCCCTTGTCCCCATTTCCCTCTCCGGTCCTGGTGCTCCATTCTTTCCTAAGGCCACCTCACACTGACCAGAGCAGTGATTCTGGATCCTCTTCCAAATGGGGACCCTGAGGCTGAAACTAGGAGAGCCCTGACTTGGTCTCCAGACTGCTGGCCCAGTGCTCTGCCACGTTCTGCGTACCCAGGTACTCAGCTCCCCAAGCCCCCAGTGTGTCCTCTGCTGAGAAGGACTTCGAGGGGGTACAAAGATTTTTCCCACGACTGGGAGCACAGTGGGTCAGGGATGGAGATCCAAGGCCCACAGGCTCTTCTACAAGCCTGTGGGACCCTTGGGACACTGCATCTCTGCAGCCCAAGTGACAGAAGAGTAAGCTGAGGCCTTTTGTGCTGTAGACCCTCTGGACTTGGGGGTCGGTATCTCTTCCTACTCCCAAGTGACCAGGGTGGTGGTGGACACCGGAATCCAGAACCTGTCTTCTCCCAGTTCCCTGGGAACATGCTGGGCCCCTTGGGGAACTCTGACCATCAGCCTGGCCTGTCTCCCCTCCCCATGCTCTGGATCTGTGTCCTTGCCAGGAGTCCTGATGCCCTGCCACATGGCCCAGCCGTCTGTAACCCCTTTCTTCTTTCCCCCTTCTCACCCAACTCACTCCCTGGGTGTCCTCCCTTTCTGACCCCCAGCTGGGCAGTCAGAGTGGTGTGTGTTTGTGGCTGGGTGTGCAGGTGCGCATGCTTCTAAGTGCATCGCGATGCTAAGGTCATGTGCCCACATGGGACGCGGTGGGTAGCTATCCCCGAGGATCTCAGGGGCTCTCACACCCAAAGCAAACCTCATGGGAGGGTTGGGGTTGGGCTAGGACTGGAGAGCAGCCCTGCTCCTTGGGCTCTGCACCCCTCCTTTGTTTTGGGCCAGTCCCTGCCTCTCTTGACCCATGTTCCCAACTGTCCCTAAGGGTTGGACATGGAAACACTTTAACGTGGCTGCTTCCCTAGGGTTAGGTGGGGGAAAGGTGCACCAGGCACACAGGCCTCCCTACCGAGAGGGCCAGCCAGGTGTGTCATGGACAGGTGTGCAAAGGGGACCTGCACAGAGTACCTGTACAGTGACCCAGCCCTGTGGCCGATGTACAAGAGACCCATGGCTCTGCACCTCAGGGGACCCCATCTTCCCTCACCACCGCCAACTGCTCTGTGGCCCAAAGGCCACTGGGCTTCACAACCACGGCCACCCTGCATGGCAGGCCTTAGCGTGCAAGGCCAGGTGGGTTGGATATCTGGGGAC
>NW_027408572.1:0-1302 GCF_003265705.2 Callorhinus ursinus | reverse complement strand
AGCAGGACGGAACCAAAGACAAAGTCCTCTGCAGAGATGTGAGTACTCCCTGACCCGGAGATGGGAATGACAGAGCCTTATTGGAACAAGAATTGAAGAAGCTCATTTAAGCTCGGATTTAAAATTGGTTTGGGCCCAGTTAAGGATGAAACAGAACAACCAAGAGAACTATGCATTGAATTCGTGTGAACATTCTCTACCTCATCTGGGCAAATATTTTCCTTTTATTTCCTTTCTTTCTGGTCAGCTGACTAAACTAGTTGTATAAATTTGAAATGAAATGATCTTGAGAGAAGTTATTCAATTTTTTCATAATCTTGAACAAAAGTCATTACATTAAAAGTATTAGAGTAACACAGTTTTTCCTTTAACAGAAACATAATACAAACGTGAGTTTTCTAATTAAAGTATGATTAAGCTTAGTTCTATAGTCTCTTAACTGTGTACAGTACATTTTCTAAAAAGTCATGTAAGTGTTATGTAATTGTACAGTTAGTTAATGAAATTATTCATAAAATTGGCAAAAAAGTGGACTGTTCTCCAATCACTGTGGTAAAGTGTCATTGTTACATCATAGATATTAATTCATAAATTAGAGTATTTGAAATAGGGTATTTAGCATTTGCAGTTTATTTTCTTAAGATTTATGTATTTGAGAGAGAGAGCACACAGGTGAGCATGGGGGGCGGGCTGTGGGGGTAAGGGCAGAGGGAGGGAGAAAATCTCAAGCAGACTCCCCACTGAGCGTGGGACCCAATGTGGGGCTCCGTGGGGGGGCTTGACCCCATGACCCTGGACTCATGACCCGAGGCAAAACCAAGAGCTAGACGCTCAACCCATTGAGCCAACCAGGCGCCCCTAGCATTTGTGGTTTAAAACAGTGTTATAATATGTCCTTCAACACCTCTGCTAAAGATGCTCGTGGTGTAGTATACATTTATTATATGTATCTAAAATTTGATGTTCACTATACAGAAAGTGAGAGTGGGAACACTCCTGGTTTTGCTCTTGTGAGATTTCTCAGTGCGTTCTGAGTCTGGTGTGAACTGATACAGTGCTCCTGCATTGAGTATGAATTAATCAGTTAATTTGCAGACAGCTAAAGAAAATATTTTCAAACTACCTAGGTGCTTCCTCTTTACCTCAAATGGGTTTGATGATTTAAGAAGAAAATCTGAGAAAGAAGCTCTGAATCTACTCAAAAGTCCAGTTGTATAAGTAGATTTATTCCTTTATCAGATGAAGTAATGCTAAATTTACTAAGACACAAAAACAGATTTTAGGTATTAATGAATCACTAAC
>NW_027408571.1:0-1303 GCF_003265705.2 Callorhinus ursinus | reverse complement strand
CTCAGAGGGGAGCTGCAGTGAGCAAGCAGCAGTAATACTGTAGACTGACATAGAGAATGGGGCTTCTGGTGGTAGAGCGTCCGGTAAATACTTAAAAGTGTCCACCAGGATGCAAGCTACCAAGACACGTCACTCAGAATCAGATCCTGCCTATCGAGATCTATTTTCTAGATTCACTTACTAGTTCTACCGTCGCCAGAGTCAGGAGGTGATAAGGAGAACTGGGAGGGACAAAAACTCTTAAATATAAGGATGAGTAGGGACTCAGAAGATGACCTGACATGGGGAAGCCAACACTGTGAGAGGTACCGAACTCAATGTATTGCTTAGAATAAATAGACAAAGAGAAGATTTCAGGGAGATTTAAAAATATTTGATCTAGCATTTTAGACATTTTTTGGCAGAGGGAATTAAGGATATCTTATTCTCAATATTGCCAGAAATGAAAGTTCTATAGTCATTAGATTTAAAAAAAAATCAAGTCGAGACAGTTTGCAAGATATTTTTACCAGACTTCAAAGAATGGGTGACTTCAGTTTCTTTCTTTTTTTTTTTTTTAAGATTTTTAAATTTATTTTTTGACAGAGAGAGAGACAGCGAGAGAGGGAACACAAGCAGGGGGAGTGGGAGAGGGAGAAGCAGGCTTCCCACTGAGCAGGGAGCCCGAAGTGGTGCTCGATCCCAGGACCCTGGGATCATGACCTGAGCTGAAGGCAGATGCTTAACGACTGAGCCACCCAGGCACCCCTAGATGACTTCAGTTTCATACAAATTTGTTCAGAGATTTGAAGATGGAACGAACACTCACAGTTTTATGGGACTAATATAATCTCGATACTGAAAGTAGACAAGGACAGTATAAGAAAGGATCATTATAGGCCATTCTTATTTGCGAATACTTGTGAATCAGAAAATATTAAGCTGAATTCAGCCCTGTATGCAAAAAATCATCATCAAGGAAAATTTTATTTCAGGTATGTAAGATTGGTTTCACATTAGAAAAGCAATGGCTGTAATTCATATTAGGAAAGTAAATGAGGAAAAAAAAATGTCAAGCGAGCACCTCCAAAGAGACACAAAACATATTGAGCAAAATCAGTAACCATTCATGATTAAAAAGCAAACTAAGAACTTGAGTGAACTTTCTTAACTTGATAATGGATATCTACTCTAAGTCTGTAACTGACATTGTACTTAATGGTAAAAATGTAAGTAGTATTTCCTTTAAAATTGGGATGCCGTCTTAAATCCTTTATTTCTAATAATAACACTGTAATGGAGTTACTAGTAGTACAATTTAGAC
>NW_027408570.1:0-1303 GCF_003265705.2 Callorhinus ursinus | reverse complement strand
GAAATGGAAAAACATTCCATGCTCATGGATTGGAAGAAAAAATATTTGAAGATGTCTATGCTACCTAGAACAATCTACACATAAGGCAATCCCTATCAAAACACCATCCACTTTTTTCAAAGAAATGGAACAAATAATCCTAAAATATTTATGGAACCAGAAAAAACCCTGAATAGCCAGAGGAATATTGAAAATAAAAGCAAAGCTGGTGGCATCACAATTCTGGACTTCAAGCTCTATTACAAAGCTGTCATCATTGAGACAGTATGCTACTGGCACAAAAACAGACACTTAGATCAATGGAACAGAATAGAGAGCCCAGAAATGGACCCTCAACTCTATGGTCAACTCATCTTTGACAAAGCAGGAAAGAATATCCAATGGCAAAAAGACAGTCTCTTCAACAAATGGTTGTTGGGAAAATTGGACAGCAACATACAGAAGAACGTAAGTGGACCATTTCCTTACACCACACACAAAAAGAGACTGAAAATGTTTGGAAGACCTAAATGTGAGACAGGAGTCCATCAGAGTCCTAAAGGAGAACACAGGTAGCCACCTCTTCAACCTCAGCCACAGCAACTTCTTCTTAGAAACATCTCCAAAGGAGGGGGCGGAGCAGGATGGCGGAGGAGTAGGAGACCTAGATTTCGTCTGGTCTCAGGAATTCAGTTGAGTAGGGATCAAACCATTCTGAACACCTACGAACTCAACAGGAGACTGAAGAAGAGAGTAGCAACAACTCTCTGAACAGAAAAGTGACCACTTTCTGGAAGGTAGGACGTGCGGAGAAGTGAATCCGAGCCGATATTCGGGAGGATAGACAGCGGGGGAGGGGCCTCCGCCGGCCGCTTCTGGCAAGTGCTAGAGCCGCGGAGCACAAAATCGGACCTTTTAGAAGTTGGCTCCGCGGAGGGACGTCGCTGCAGTGGCTAAGCGGGGGGTGGAATCCTCCCGGGACAGTGTGGTCTCAGGACCCTTGGGGTCACAGAGAGACCGGGAGTGCCTGAGTGCGCCAGAGCTCCCAGGTATCGGAGCGGGGAAGCCGGCTGCAGAGACGGAGCAGAGTCGCGGGCTCTCAGCTCGGGGTTGCCATAAACTGTGATCTGCGGCCCAGTCGGGGCACAGCTCCTCCAGCAGGGACCCAGCAGGCGGCAGATCCGGGGAGACTCCCCTTCCTTCCCGGGGAGGAGCGGTGCGGGAACGCACTGCAGGGATCTGCTGGGTTTGGAGACTCTGCGCGGGGTCAGGTGTCAGAGATAGCAACGCTCGGTCACAGGCCGGGTGAGCACGGAGTGCGGCC
>NW_027408569.1:0-1303 GCF_003265705.2 Callorhinus ursinus | reverse complement strand
AGGCATCAAAATCCAGGAGGCACAGAGAACCCCTGTCAAAATCAATAGTAATACGTCAACACCCCGACATCTAAGAGTAAAACTTAGAAGTGTCAGAGACAAAGAGAAAATTCTGAAAGCAGCTCCAGAGAAGAGATATGTAACCTACAATGGTAGAAATATTAGATTGGCAACAGACCTATCCACAGAGACCTGGCAGGCCAGAAAGGACTGGCAAGATATCTTCAGAGCACTAAATGAGAAAAATATGCAGCCAAGAATACTATATCCAGCTAGGCTGTCATTGAAAATACAAGGAGCGATAAAAAGCTTCCAGGACAAACAAAAACTAAAGGAATTTGCAAACATGAAACCAGCCCTCCAAGAAATATTGAAAGGGGTCCTCTAAGCAAAGAGAGAGCCTAAAAGCAGCATAGATCAGAAAGGACCACAGACAATATACAGTAACAGTCACCTTACAGGCAATACAATGGCACTAAATTCATACCTTTCAGTAGTTACCCTGAATGTAAATGGGCTAAATGCCCCAACCAAAAGACACAGGCTATCAGATTGGATTAAAAAACAAGACCCATCGATATGCTGTCTGCAAGAGACTCATTTTAGATCCAAAGACACCCCCAGATTGAAAGTGAGGGGGCGGAAAACCATTTACCATGCTAATGGACACCAAAAGAAAGCTGGGGTGGCAATCCTTCTATCAGACAAATTAGATTTTAAAACAAAGAGTGTAATAAGAGATGAAGAAGGACACTATATCCTACTTAAAGGGTCTATCCAACAAGAAGATATAACAATTGTACATATCTATGCCTCTAACATGGGAGCAGCCAATTATATAAGGCAATTAATAACAAAAGGAAAGAAACACATTGACAACAATACAGTAATAGTGGGGGACTTTAACACCCCGCTGACTGAAATGGACAGATCATCTAAGCAAAAGATCAACAAGGAAATAAAGACTTTAAATGACACACTGGACCAAATGGACTTCACAGATATATTCAGAACATTCCATCTCAAAGCAATGGAATAGACATTCTTCTCTAGTGCCCATGGAACATTCTCCGGAATTGATCACATCCTAGGTCACAAATCAGGTCTCAACTGGTACAAAAAGATTGGGATGATTCCCTGCATATTTTCAGACCACAATGCTTTGAATACAGAACAGAATCACAAGAGGAAAGTCAGAAAGAACTCAAATACGTGGAGACTAAAGAGCATCCTAGTAAAGAATGAATGGGTCAATGAGGAAATTAAAGAAGAATTAAAAAAATTCATGGAAACCAATGAAAAT
>NW_027408568.1:0-1303 GCF_003265705.2 Callorhinus ursinus | reverse complement strand
GAACAGGATTTGAATTGCGACAGAGGTTCTACACTTATTACTGCTTTTGCACAGGCATGGGGCACATTCCTTGCGATTTCACACTTACATGGGACAAGTCTCCCATTTTCAGGGAAGATGTTAGTGCGTCGTTAGTTTCTCGGCAGTGGTGTTTCTTCCGACTGCAGAATACTTCCTTCGTTTAGGCTTCAACACACACATTTTATGACTATGGATTCCTCGGGAACCCAGATGGAAGCCCGAAGTCGCATCTGACACAGACTTGGTTCACAGAGATTAGCGTATGCCTTTCCTTGGGCGACGTCACATACTTTTGAAAACCCTTCTATCTTCGTGACACATGGTGTTCGTTGACGGAAGTCCTAAATAAGAAGTTGTTCCGTGAGTATGGCCAGAGCATCGAACACACAGACCATCTCGGACCGCACCACAGACCCACGCAGACCCTGTCTTGGATTTGGACAGGGAGTAAGATACAGGTGCACCCGACAGAAACAGACACACAGCCCACACACACCGCAGAGGACACACCACACCACACCACAGCACACCACAACACACTACACACACACACACACACACACACACACACACACGGAAGAGGCTGTGTTGGCGAGGAAGCTGGCCCCGGGGAGGGTGGTCGTCCTTGGGCGTGGTTTGGGCGCCCAGGAGCTCCTCGGGGCCCGAGGACTTGCAGCCCAGTCTCCAGGAGACCCGCTCTGCTCCCATTCCTGCCCAGGACCCTCTGTGGCCCTGGGCGCGTGCGGGCGATTCTCCTATGCTCTCGTCCTTGACTTGGGGGGCCGCTTTGGCTCGTCGGGCGCCACGCGCCGCCGTCCCGCCGTCTCGATGAGCGAGCGAGCCTCGCTCTTCGCTTCGCCGTTGCGGGGAGACTGAGCACGCACTCGGGTGTCAACGGGTGGTCCCGGGTGCCAACGGGTGAGGGCCCGGGCGGTCGGCCATCTTGTCTCGTGCCCACACGGAGCGGGGACCCCCGGCCCGGGGGCAAAGGGACGGTGATCCGCCGGGAGGGGGGGAATGCCCGCCCGGGTGGACGCGCAGCCCAGGGCTGCTGGGGAGAAGGTGGAGGCGTGCCCAGGCATAAGATGGGGCCAGTTACCCGGTGTGCCCGGGCACTCGGGGCGGCCCAGGGGAATGGCCAGTGACTCGGTGGATGAGGACCCGAGGCGCGGGACCTCGGGAGGGCACGCCTGCGTGCCTCCCGACCCGCGCCCTGCCGCTCTTCGCTCCTCACTCCCCCCACCCCGCCCCCCTCCCCACCCCGCCCTGGGCCTTGCACCTG
>NW_027408567.1:0-1303 GCF_003265705.2 Callorhinus ursinus | reverse complement strand
TTACAATGTTGCTGCATTTTACCCGTGTGTGGATGAGTGTTTGAGAATGGAAAATGTTGGCAATGCCTCTACAAATTGTACACTGGAATATCCAAAGAATAAAATTGTATTTTTGACAAAAAAATAGGAAGTATCCTCCTGTGATTCTTAGTTTAAACCAGGGAGGGGGACTTTTTGTGGTATTGGTAATGAGTACCATAGTCCTTCCTAGGGAACATTATCAGACTCTATTGGGAACTTGGTCTTTGTTATTGTGGAAGAATCAGGAGTCGACAGATTATTTGTCTCCTGTTTCATTTTCCATGAACATTTCCACAATATTTGGTTTCACACCTCTGCCATTGGGAAATCATCCCAGATTTGGCAGCAGCTCACCCTTCTGTGCAAAGGGTATGTTTGAACCAAGAAAAAAGCAGCTTCTGGGTGACTGGGATACTCTAGGATCAGAATGCTGTTGGTAGGCAGTTACTGTGACCCTAAATTCTGAACAAGCTTCTGACACCCAGACTAAATAGATTTCAGATTTAGAAACTTCAGATAGAAATTTTCTGTCCATGATGATAACTAAAGAACACGTGTGATCCTTGAACCTAACTCTAACCCTTGACTTTAACCCTAAAAGCTAATGTGACCCTAAGCCCCAAACTGGAACCCTGAATCTCAAACCTGAAATTGATCCCCACACCTAAACTCTGAATCCAAGTCCTGAATCCAAGCCCTGAACCATGAACCCAAACCCTGAACAAGAACTCTGCGTCATGAGCCCTGAACCCAAACCCCAGCAAGAACCCAAACCCAAATGTGACCTTAAACTTTATCCCCAAAGCCCTAAGTCTTAAACCCTAAATCATAAGCCTAAAGCCCTAAGCTCTAATCCTAACCATTAACCTCACCCTTACCCAAAACCCTCACCCTCACCCTGATCCTAAACCCAAACCTTGATCTAGAACTATGACCCAAACCTGAACCTGAACCCAGACCCAAACCCTTGACCACACTTTGTTTATGCATTCACCATGGATGGGCATTTGCATGGTTTCTACCTTGTGATTATCGTGAACATTGTTCGGGTTTGGGGGCTAGGGTTAGGGTCTTGGGCTGGGGTCAGGACCAGTCTTGAGATCAAGTTTGGGTCAGAATCATGTTCTGTCAGGGCCAGGGTCATGTTCAGTGGCACTGTTTGGGTCAGGGACTGTTGTCATTCCGTATTGTTTCCAATTAATTGTTTCTTAGCTATTTTTGGAGAAGTTGGGGGGATATTGGGCTCCATTCAGCTTGAATTTTCAGAATTTAATGGCTTCAG
>NW_027408566.1:384-1303 GCF_003265705.2 Callorhinus ursinus | reverse complement strand
GTATCTATCAGTAACTGATTGTTTACATTAATTATGTAGTGTTTATCATCTTGTTTCTCAAAGTGTGGTCCATGGACCAGCATCACAATCAAATGCAGAATCTGAGGTACCAGACCCAAACTAGTGAGTTAGCAAGTCTGTGTTAATAAGATCCAGAGGGTTTGTAGGCACACACAAATTTGAGAAGCCCTAATCTACAGACGGGAATGTTATTCAACAATGGAAATCTTGGTAACTTTTTTTAACACATCATGAACAAATTGGTTTATTTGAGGAATGACAGTTTGGTTTAACAATAGAATATCAACTAATATAATCAATCACATTAATAGTTTAAAAAGTATGCCATCTCTGCAGATGCAGAAAAAAAAAATCAATGAATGTAATACCAGGTCATTTAACAAAAAACTTACAGCAAGTTAGGAAAAGAAGCATCTTTTCTTCTGATAACTGTATCTATGAAACACTTAATGTCACATCATTGAAAACCTTGCTTTGGGATCCAGAAAAAAAAAAAGTACACACAATTTCTGTTTAGCAATTTCCGTCACAAATTCTATTCAGCAATGGGATATGATACATTATATCAAAGCAATAGAAAGAAATGAAACTTTAAGAAAGGTACAGTAAGAAGCAAAACCCTCATTAATCACAGATAATAAAATAATACAAGTAAAAATCCAAATAAATCTATAAACAATTTAATAGAATTAGTAATACTTTAAAAATTTATTAGAAATATATATGTGAGTGTATATGTATTTTTTGTGTCTGTGTGCTTTTATTTATTTATTTTTTTAATTATGTTATGTTAGTCACCATACAGTACATCATTAGTTTTTGACATAGTGTTCCATGATTCATTGTTTGCGTATAACACCCAGTGCTCCATGCAGTACGTGCCCTCCTTCATACCCAT
>NW_027408566.1:0-284 GCF_003265705.2 Callorhinus ursinus | reverse complement strand
GCATACTCCCTTCCAGTTCCATCCATGTTGATGCAAATGGTGGGTATCCATCCTTTCTGATGGCTGAGTAATATTCCATTGTATATATGGACCACATCTTCTTTATCCATTCATCTGTTGAAGGGCATCTCTGCTCTTTCCAGTTTGGCTATTGCGGACATTGCTGCTATGAACATTGTGGTGCATATGGCCCTTCTTTTCACTACATCTGTGTCTTTGGGGTAAATGCCCAGAAGTGCAATTGCTGGGTCATAGGGTAGCTCTATTTTTAACTTTTTGAGGCA
>NW_027408565.1:0-1303 GCF_003265705.2 Callorhinus ursinus | reverse complement strand
GTTGTGGCACCTGAGTAATACCGGAGTACTCAGCCTGCCACCCGGAAATAAACCACGCCATTTGGAGCTCCAGAAAGCATCAGAGCAGGGTAACTCTGCATGCCCATCCCAGGAAACCCCCACGGTAAGGGATACCCTGGCTGCAAACCCTGAGCCTGACATTCACCCGGAACCATGCCCTCAACTCTGGTCCCTGGGAAGCTTGCCACAGCACCAGTAGTTCAGGCCTGCCATGTTCCTAGTTCCTAACTCTAACCGTAGGTTAGTTTCTGAGGGGTCTGTTCCCGGATGCCTGGCTCCAAAGTCCCGGGGATTGTGGACACATCAGCAGTACCACAAGACTCAGCCTGCCACCCAGATGGAAACCACACCATTTAGAACTTCGAAAAGGTTTCAGAGCAGGAGAAATCCACATGCCTTTCCAAGCAAAACCCCACTTGAAGTGGTCTCCTGGCTGTAAACCCTGTGCCTGATACTCTCCCTGCCCCACCCATGTCCTTAACTCAGATTCCCGGAAAGCTCACCATGGTGCTGGCATAACGGGCTGGCCATGCCCCTAGGACCTAACTCTAAACCTAGGTGGCTTCTGAGGGGTCTATCCTCAGAGGTCTGGCTCCAAAGCCCCAGGGATTGGGGACACCTGAGCAATACCATAGGACTTAGTCTGCCACCCAGAAGGAAACCGCACCATTTGGAACTTGGAATGCATACTGAGCAGGAGAACTCTGTATGAACATCCCACTAACCCCCACTTTCATCGGCCCCCTGGGGGCAAACCCTGAGCCTAACACTCAACTTGACCCACACCCTCAGCTCAGCCCCAAGGTAATCTTGCCACAGTGCCAACAAATGGGGCCTGCCATTCCCCATGGCTCTAACCCTACGTTGGCTTCTGAGAGTTCTGTTCCCAGAGTCCGAGCTCCAAAACCCAGGATTGGGGACACCTGTGGATTACCAGAGGACTCAACCTGCCATTCAAAAAGAAACCACGTTTTTTTTGAACTCTGCAAAGGACTCAGAGTGGATAAATCTGCATGCCCATCCCAGCAAACCTACAAATTCATTGGTCCATTGGACACACACCCTGAGCCTGACATCACCCTGACCCACTCCCTCAACTCAGACACCAGAAAGGTCGCCGCAGCATTGGCAGTTCAGGCCTGTCATGCCCCTAAGCACTAACCCTAACTCTAGGTTCGCTTCTGAGGCATCTTCCCCCAAAGCGGGACTCCCACTACACAGGTTTTTGGGACTCCTGAGCATTAGCTGAGGACTCAGCTTGCCATTCAGAAGGAAACCACAC
>NW_027408564.1:0-1304 GCF_003265705.2 Callorhinus ursinus | reverse complement strand
AGGCGGGCGCGGCCAAGCCCAAGAAGACGGCCGGGGCAGCCAAGAAATCCAAGAAGGCCGCGGGGGCGAGCACCCCCAAGAAGACCCCCAAGAAGACCCCCAAGAAGGCCAAGAAGCCCGCGGCAGCGGCTGTCGCTAAGAAAGTGGCCAAGAGTCCGAAGAAGGCGAAGGCTGCCAAGCCCAAGAAGGCCGCCAGGAGTCCAGCCAAGGCCAAAGCCCCGAAGCCCAAGGCAGCCAAGCCCAAAGCGGCCAAGCCCAAGAAAGTGGCCGCCAAGAAGAAGTAAGCGAATATGGAGCAGTTTAGAATCTTTAAAGGCTCTTTTCAGAGCCACCCCCAGACCTCAGGCAAAGAGCTGTTGCACTCTGCAGTGTAAGGGGGCGTGGCGGGAAGAACCAGTCCACGGTCCAGGGGCGGCACCTACCGGGACACTAGTTAAACGCAGTCGGGCCTTTGAAAACTGTTCTCAGTGCGGTTAGAAACTCTGGGATACTATTTTGAGCACTATTTCGACATTAGTTGGCCCACACTCCACACGGTGCAATAAGGGGGAGCATAAGTTGGGCCATAGCTTATTTAAAAATGTAACCCAGGGACCATGTGCTTGGGGGATGCTAGTGTTATGTACTATATACCCACCTCAAAAAGATTTGACACTGCATGGACCACTGGCATTCCTCTTAGATTGTTACAAAAGTACTTAAGCCACCAAGTCTATTGATAGAAAACCAAGAGACTAGGGAATAAAGAAGGCATTTCAAAGGTCACTGTAGTCCAGCATAATGCAGAAATCCTGGTTCTTTCCATTAGGTTGGTTAGCTGTAGCAGGAATAATGCGCATCTCATCAAGAACCCCTTGCACACCAGCTGCAGCATCTAGGAAGTCAAAACGAGATGAGACACCCTTCCCAATGTAGGAAGTTTCACTAGCCAGCAAGAAGCTATCCACACACAAACCGAAAGTTACAGTTTTCCCACGAAAGTTTCACCTACTCAAGGTTAAGAAAAAATACTTTTGCTTGAAGACGATTATAAATAGATTCTGGTAGCCTAGTCTAGACGTTCTGATTGGGTCGAGACAAAGTATCGAAGCAGCCAATGAAAAGCTAGGCTTTCAAGCATCTGTTAAATTCGCATTTGTGACGACACACTAAAATTAATCCAATCGTGAATGATCTTACTAACTTCATTGGAATACCGCATGTATAAATAAACGTGGCCTTGCCAAGGCAGATTATTTCCCCACGTCTTAGCGTTAGTGTAGTTTTTAGTAGCGGGATGCCCGAACCCACCAAGTCGGCTCCGG
>NW_027408563.1:0-1304 GCF_003265705.2 Callorhinus ursinus | reverse complement strand
AGGTACCTAAGCACTAGCCCGGAGAAGCCAGGCTGTAGAGTGACCGATCACTAGCTAACAGCAGTGGAGAGGGACCGTGCTGTAGACAGCATCACGGTTCCGGAGGGTGGCAACACTTTCAGTGGGTCTGCGTGAGGGCCTAGGAAACGATTCCCCTGAATCACAGGGCGAGAGAAACGGCTTCGCGCAGAGGCACCTCTCGCACCAGCTCTAGTGTCACGAAGCTAGCCCTCCCCCGGCACGGGTGCGTGGAGCCCTGAGTTTCAGGCACCTCCTTCGAGGGCAGAAATCTGGGCAGATACCGTGCCTTGAGCTCCCGCCGGTCACTGGGTTCGAGGGCGCGCTCTACTGTGTACTGTGGCTGAGAGCTCTGGGAACGGCCTCCCCAAAGCCCACCCAAGCGAGGAAGAGACCGGGGCCGAACACACGCCTCTTGGCTCGGCTCTTGTTGCTGGGCCCAGGACCGTTGCCCGTGTGCGAGCGCAGGCCGCAAAACCACCCCCTGACTCGCAGGAACCACACTGGAGAGCATCCCGGCTCCAGCCGGGACAGCCGTTGTTGAGGGTGGAAGAATTCTGCTGTGTGCCTGCGGCCGTGTGCTGGCTGCGAGTCCCAGACCTTTTCCGGAGTGAGACTCAGGCGGCGGCAGAAGGCAGAACACGGCCCCCCGCTTGGTTCGTGAAGCCGGGCCTGCGGCCCCGCTTTGGCATGCAAGTCTCATTGCTAGCGGACGAACGCGAAGCAAACACAGTGTGGAGAATCCGTGCTGTAGCTACCGCCGACCTCTCTGCGGGAGGAGGCAGTGTCCGGTGTCCGGGCGCAAGAGCCTGAGGAACGGGTTTCATACGCCAAAGCCAGGTGAGAAATCGGCCGTTGCGGGAGGCACCTCTCAGCTCAGCTCTTTCTCCCCGGAGCTGCTACCTCTACACTGCTCCCCGTGGCTCGGGAACTCTCGCCGCTCAGCCCTGATTTGGAAGAAAGCAGCCTGGAGACCAGCACAGCTGTAGCTCCCGTGCCCTCTCCACGGGGCGCGGCCCCCTGTTCAAACGTGCTTGTGTGCCCAGCTGGGGGGTGTGTCCCAGCGCAATTCCAAGGGAGAAAGAAGCAGGGGCTCAAGGCGCCCCTGGAGGCAACACCTCTTTCCTGAGGCCAGGCCGTCTGGCCCTGTGTGCGTTTAGTCCGAAGTGCCATCCGCCTAACGCCAAGAAAACCAACGGTAGAGGCCCCGAGCCTCCGGCACGAACGCCCTTCCTGAGCGCACACTTCACCTGTGGGGTGTTTGTGGGAAAGCATGAGCGATGGAA
>NW_027408562.1:312-1304 GCF_003265705.2 Callorhinus ursinus | reverse complement strand
TGTCCTTGTTCATCTCTTATTACAGTGTTTGTTTTAAAATCTAGTTTGTCTGGTATAAGGATTGCCACCCCAGCTTTCTTTTGGTGTCCATTAGCATGGTAAATGGTTTTCCACCCCCTCACTTTCAATATGGTGTGTCTTTGGGTCTAAAATGTGTCTCTTGCAGACAGCATATTGATGGGTCTTGTTTTTGAATCCAATCTGATAGCCTGTGTCTTTTGATTGGGGCATTGAGCCCATTTACATTCAGGGTAACTATTGAAAGGTATGAATTTAGTGCCATTGTATTGCCTGTAAGGTGACTGTTAACTGTATGTTGTCTGTGTTCCTTTCTGATCTTTGCTGCTTTTAGGGTCTCTCTTTGCTTAGAGCACCCCTTTCAATATGACTCTAAAAATGAAAAATAAAAAATGTTTTTTTAAAGAAAGGAATTGATAAGATGTTGGTTGAAAAAGGGAAAAAGAAAAATAAAAAAAAAAAACAGTAAACAAAAATTAACTTTGATGAACTAATGAATCATGGTAAAATAAAGCCATGAATTCTATGTGCAGTATTCCCCTAGCACTGGAGTTCTCCCATTCTCCTTGATCGGTAAACTTGGTCTTGGCTTGCTGGCTGTTCGTGCTGATCTTCTGGGGGAGGGGCCTGTTGATGTGGTTTCTAAATGTCTTTGCTGGAGCCTGAATTGCCCCGCCCTTGTCGGTCCGGGCTAAGCAAGCTGCTCAGATTTGATCTCAGGAGCTTTTGTTCCCTGCAAGCTCTCGGTACAGCCTTGGAGGACCAGGGCAAAAATTGTGGCCTCCCAATCTCCACCCGGAGGAGCCGAGAACTCGGGGCCCCGCTCCTCAGTGCGCCCCCAGAGAAAAGCAGTCACTCCCGTGTCCCCGGTCTCCGGCCGCACTCCGTGCTCACCCGGCCTGTGACCGAGCATTTCTATGTCTGGCCCCCGACCCCATGTGGAGTCTCCAAACCCAGCAGATCCCTGCGGTGCG
>NW_027408562.1:0-212 GCF_003265705.2 Callorhinus ursinus | reverse complement strand
ATGGCCACCCTGAGCTGAGAGCCCGCGCCTCGGCTCCGTCTCTGCAGCCGGCTTCCCCGCTCCGATCCCTGGGAGCTCTGCCGCACTCAGGCACCCCCGGTCTTTCTGTGACCCCGAGGGTCCTGAGACCACACTGTCCCGCGAGGTTTCCACCGCCACTTAGCCACTGGAGCGACGTCCCTCAGCGGAGCCGACTTCTAAAAGGTCCGATG
>NW_027408561.1:0-1304 GCF_003265705.2 Callorhinus ursinus | reverse complement strand
GTGCAAATTGTAGGTATGTATCCTTTCTGATGGCTGAGTAATCTTCCATTGTATATATGGACCACATCTTTATCCATTCATTTGTTGAAGGGCATTTCGGCTCCTTCCACAGTTTGGCTATTGCAGACATTGCTGCTATGAACATTGGGGTTCAGGTGCCCCTTCTTTTCACTATGTCTGTATCTTTGGGGAAATACCCAGTAGTGCAATTGTTAGTTAGTAGGGTAGTTCTATTTTTAACATTTTGAGGAACCTCCATACTGTTTTCCAGAGTGACTGTACCTGCTTGCATTCCCACCAACAGTGTAAGGAGGGTTCCTCTTTCTCCACATCCTCTCAACATCTGTCGTTTCCTGACTTGTTAATTTTAGCCATTCTGACTGGTGTGAGGTGGTATCTCATTGTGGTTTTGATTTGAATTTCCATGATGGTTAGTGATGGTAAACGTTAGTCGTTTTTATGTCTTTTTTGGAGAAATGTCTGTTCATGTCTTCTGCCCGTTTCTTGATTGGATTATTATTATTTTGTTGTTGTTGTTGTTGGGGTGTTGAGTTTGAGTTCTTGATAGATCTCAGATACCAGCCCTTCAACTGTAATGTCATTTGCAAATATCTTCTCCGATTCCATGGGTCGCCTCTTAGTTTTGTTGACTGTTTCGTTTGCTGTGCAGAAGCTTTTTATCTTGATGAAGTCCCAAAAGTTCATTTTTGCTTCTGTTTCCCTTGCCTTTATAGACATGTCTTGAAAGAAGTTGCTGTGGCTGATGTCGAAGAGGTTACTGCCTCTGTTCTCCTCTAGGAGTTTGATGGACTCCTGTCTCACTTTGAGGTCTTTCATCCATTTTGAGTTTATCTTTGTGAATGTTGTAAGAGAATGGTCGAGTTTCAATCTTCTGCATGTGGCTGTCCAATTTTCCCACCACCATTTATTGGAGAGACTGTCTTTTTTTCCATTGGACATTCATTCCTGATCTGTCAAAGATTGGTTGACCATAGAGTTGAGGGTCCATTTCTGGGGTCTCTATTCTGTTCCATTGATCTATGTGTTTTTGTGCCAATACCATCCTGTCACAGATTTGTAATATAGATTGAAGTCAGGCATTGTGATGCCCCAAGTTTGGTTTTCTTTTGCAACATTTCCCTGGCTATGTATCCTTGGCTGCATGTTCTCATTTAGTACCGTGAACATGTCTTTCCAGCCCTTTCTGGCTTACCGGTTCCCTGGTGTTATTCTGACATTATTCTGATGTTCCTCCCCCCGTACATAAGAAATCTCTTCCCCCTGGCTGCTTTCTGTATTGCTTC
>NW_027408560.1:0-1304 GCF_003265705.2 Callorhinus ursinus | reverse complement strand
AAATTTATTCCTAGGTATCTTATGGTTTGGGGTGCAATTGCGAATGGGATCGACTCCTTGATTTGTCTCTCTTCTGTCCTGTTGTTGGTGTATAGGAATGCCACTGATTTCTGTGCATTGATTTTATAGCCTGCTACTTGACTGAATTCCTGTAAGAGTTCTAGCAGTTTTGGGGTGGAGTCTCTTGGGTTTTCCACATAAAGTATCATATCATCTGCAAAGAGTGAGAGTTTGACTTCCTCTTTGCCAATTTGGATGCCTTTGATTTCTTTTTGTGGTCTGATTGCTGTGGCTAGGACTTCTAATACTATGTTGACTAGCAGTGGTGAGAGTGAACATCCCTGCCACGTTCCTGACCCTAGGGGAAAAGCTCTCAGCTTTTCCCCATTCAGAATGATATTCGCTGTAGGTTTTTCGTCGATGGCTTTTATGATATTGAGGTATGTACCCTCTATCCCTATACTCTGAAGAGTTTTGATCAAGAAAGGATGCTGTCCTTTGTCAAATGCTTTTTCTGCATCTATTGAGAGGATCCTATGATTCTTGTTCTTTCTTTTGTTAATGTATTGTATCACGTTGATTGATTTGCGGAGGTTGAACCAGCCTTGCAGCCCAGGGATAAATCCCACTTGGTCGTGGTGAATAATCCTTTTAATGTACTGTTGGATCCTGTTGGCTAGTATTTTGGTGAGAATTTTTGCATCCATGTTCATCAAGGATATTGGTCTGTAATTCTCCTTTTTAATGGGGTCTTTGTCTGGTTTTGGGATCAAGGTAATGCTGGCCTCATAAAATGAATTTGGAAGTTTTCCTTCCATTTCTATTTTTTGGAACAGTTTCAGGAGAATAGGTATTAATTCTTCTTGAAATGTCTGATAGAATTCCCCTGGGAAGCCATCTGGCCCTGGGCTTTTGTTTCTTGGGAGATTTTTGATGACTGCTTCAATTTCCTTAGTGGTTATAGGTCTGTTCAGGTTTTCTATTTCTTCCTGGTTCAGTTTTGGTAGTTGATACATCTCTAGGAATGCACCCATTTCTTCCAGGTTATCTAATTTGCTGGCATAGAGTTGCTCCTAATATGTTCTTATAATTGTTTGTATTTCTTTGGTGTTGGTTGTGATCTCTCCTCTTTCATTCATGGTTTTGTTGATTTGGGTCATTTCTCTTTTCTTTTTGATCAGTCCGGCCAGGGGTTTATCAATCTTGTCAATTCTTTCAAAGAACCAGCTCCTAGTTTCGTTGATCTGTTCTACTGTTCTTTTGGTTTCTATTTCATTGATTTCTGCTCTGATCTTTATTATTTC
>NW_027408559.1:910-1305 GCF_003265705.2 Callorhinus ursinus | reverse complement strand
GCTTCAGCGTCAGACCAAGGCCTAGAACCGATGGAGGTGGATGCAGACTGGCATTGACTGTGCAGAATTCAAACCAACGTTCCAAACCTGCTGCGTTCACATTCCGTTCTCTCCCACTCTCGCGTCCCTTCTCAGACATAGAGCATTTCCCACATGTTTCTGCTGGTACCTGCATACAAGGGGAAGCCCTGTCCTTCCCCCTCAAAGAAGGGCCCACAGCCCTCCATATTGCTTCGGGTGTTTTCATAGCTAAGGAAAAAACAGTCCGGGCTCAACCAGCTAAAAATGAACTGGGCTGGGGCACTGGTTGGCTCAGTCCCCTAAGTGTCTGCCTTTGACTCAGGTCATGATCCTGGGATTGAGCCCTGCGTCAGGCACCCTGCTCCTCAGAGAGC
>NW_027408559.1:0-810 GCF_003265705.2 Callorhinus ursinus | reverse complement strand
TGATCCCGGGATCCTGGGATTGAGCCCTGCGTCAGGCACCCTGCTCCTCAGAGAGCCTGCTTCTCCCTCTCCCTCTGCCTGCTGCTCTGCCTACCTGTGCTCTCTCTCTATTTCTATGTCAAAGAAATAAACAAAATGTTTAAAAAAAAATGAACTGAGCAGTATGCTTCATCCCTCAACAGCCCAAAATGCGGTCCCTGGAAATAGCCTGGCTGAAAAAGGTTATGTATGACATTCTGTAAAATGTCTTTCTCTCTCTACAAGAGACACCTGTTACCCAGATCAAAATGGAAAAATTACAAACCCCCACAATGTAATAATAGTGTAGAAACTGATGAATCTTGGAATATCTTTAGCCAGGGAAACCCCTGCAATACAAATGCCTAGGGCACCAATTCTACATCTTCTCCAAAGTTTCCTCGTGGAGAAAGATGGACATGCTTTGCAAGTCAAGACCTGCTGTTCAGATCACTTTACCAAATGCAGGAGGTGGAGGTGGTCAGTGAGGTTCATGAGGCCAGCAGGGTGCAGGCTGTGAACGTGGCCCATGGTACAGGAATGGTGATGAGGTAGGATACCCGGGGCAAGACCCGCAGGGTGGTCCTAGGAAATGACAAAGCCTCTGTGCATCCATACAGACATACACACACAAAATAAACTATAGGCTGAGATGAGACACAAAAGTAACACCACCAACAAAAGCTGAAACCCAAAGAAACAGGTCTCAGCACCTGAAACCTTCCCCAACACCACATTCCAGGACAGGAACATCTGTGCCAGAGGTTACCTATCTCCTGCGTCCCACCTATG
>NW_027408558.1:0-1305 GCF_003265705.2 Callorhinus ursinus | reverse complement strand
TGGAAGTCCGGAATTGTGATGCCGCCAGCTTTGCTTTTCTTTTTCAACATTCCTCTGGCTATTCGGGGTCTCTTCTGGTTCCATACAAATTTTAGGATTATTTGTTCCATTTCTTTGAAAAAAGTGGATGGTATTTTGATGGGGATTGCATTGAATGTGTAGATTGCTCTAGGTAGCATTGACATCTTCACAATGTTGGTTCTCCCAATCCATGAGCATGGAACGTTTTTCCATTTCTTTGTGTCTTCTTCAATTTCTTCCCTGAGTATTTTATAGTTTTCTGAGTACACATCCTTTGCCTCTTTGCTTAAATTTATTCCTAGGTATCTTATGGTTTTGGTGCAATTGTGAATGGGATCGACTCCTTGATTTGTCTCTCTTCTGTCTTGTTGTTGGTGTATAGGAATGCCACTGATTTCTGTGCATTGATTTTATAGCCTGCTACTTGACTGAATTCCTGTATGAGTTCTAGCAGTTTTGGGGTGGAGTCTTTTGGGTTTTCCACATAAAGTATCATATCATCTGCAAAGAGTGAGAGTTTGACTTCCTCTTTGCCGATTTGGATGCCTTTGATTTCTTTTTGTTGTCTGATTGCTGTGGCTAGGACTTCTAATACTATGTTGAATAGCAGTGGTGAGAGTGGACATCCCTGCTGCGTTCCTGACCTTAGGGGAAAAGCTCTCAGCTTTTCCCCATTGAGAATGATATTCGCTGTAGGTTTTTCGTAGATGGCTTTTATGATAGTGAGGTAGGTACCCTCTATCCCTATACTCTGAAGAGTTTTGATCAAGAAAGGATGCTGTACTTTGTCAAATGCTTTTTCTGCATCTATTGAGAGGAGCATATGATTCTTGTTCTTTCTTTTGTTAATGTATTGTATCACGTTGATTGATTTGTGGATGTTGAACCAGGCTTGCAGCCCAGGGATAAATCCCACTTGGTCGTGGTGAATAATCCTTTTAATGTACTGTTGGATCCTATTGGCTAGTATTTTGGTGAGAATTTTTGCATCCATGTTCATCAAGGATATTGGTCTGTAATTCTCCTTTTTGATGGGATCTTTGTCTGGTTTTGGGATCAAGGTAATGGTGGCCTCATAAAATGAATCTGGAAGTTTTCCTTCCATTTCTATTTTTTGGAACAGTTTCAGGAGAATAGGTATTAATTCTTCTTTAAATGTTTGGTAGAATTCCCCTGGGATGCAATCTGGTTCTGGGCTTTTGTTTGTTGGGAGATTTTTGATGACTGCTTCAATTTCCTTAGTGGTTATAGGTCTGTTCAGGTTTTCTATTTCTTCCTGGTTCA
>NW_027408557.1:0-1305 GCF_003265705.2 Callorhinus ursinus | reverse complement strand
TTCTGCCTCCGGCAAAGACATTTGGGAACCACGGCAACAGGCCCCTGCCCCAGAAGATCAGCAAGAACAGCCAGCCAAGACCAAGTTTACTGATCAATGAGAACAGCAGAACTCCAGCTCTAGGGGAATACTGCACATAGAATTCATGGATTTTTTTACCATGATTCTTTAGTCTTTCAAAGTTAATTCTTTTTAACTTTTTTTCCCGTTTTTTCATCCAATATCTTATCAATCCCTTTTTTAAGAAACATTATTATTTTTAATTTTTAGAGTCATATTCTTTCCCTTCATAATGGTTACCCTTATTTTTGGCTTGTTCTCTCTTGAAAATTTTGAGATACAGTTTCTTCTAACGTCAAAATATACCTTAAATATCTAGTGAATGGCTTTGTTCTACTCTCCTGCCTGATCACATTCTCTCCCATTTTTTTCCTTTCTTTTTTTTAAATCCTGTTCTTTCTTTTCTCGAACAGCTTATCTCATCAATTCCTTTTATAAAATTTTTTATAATTATCATCTTTATGTATTCAATCCCTTCATCATACCAACACTCATTTTTGTACATATATAAGTTTTTTTTTCTTTAAAATTTTGGGGGCACTTTCTTCTAAGAGACCAAAACACAGCTAAAATCTAGTGTGTGGTAATGATCTTTACAGCAGCTTGACCATATTTGATCATATTCTGTTTTTATCTTTTTCTTTTTCTTTTCTTTTTTATTTCCCTTTCTTGCCCCCTGGTTTCAGGTCTTTCCTGATTTCCTTAGAGTATATTTTCTGAGGACGTTGTTACCCTGTTAGCCTTTTGTTCTCTCATTCATCTATTCTCCTCTGGACAAAATGACAAGACGGAAAAAAACACCTAAACAAAAAGAAGAGGTAGTACCAACACCCAGGGACCTACTCAATATGAACATTGATACGGTATTGGACCTAGAGTTCAGAAACATGATTTTAAGGATACTATCTGGACTTGAAAAAGCATGGAAGTTATTAGAGAAACTTTCTGGAGAAATAAAAGAACTAAAATTTAACCAAGTCAAACAAAAAGACTATGAATGAGGTGCAATCAAAAATGGGGGCAATAACTGCTAGGATAAATGAGGCAAAAGAGAGAATCAGTGATATAGAAGACCAAATGATGTAATATAAAGACGCTGAGGGAAAGAGAGATAAACAACTACAGGATCACGAGGGCAGAATTCGAGAGAAGAGCGATACCATAAGACGAAACAACATTAGAATAATTGGAATCCCAGAAGAAGAAAGAGAGAGAGGTGCAGAAGATATAGTGGAGCAAATTATA
>NW_027408556.1:0-1305 GCF_003265705.2 Callorhinus ursinus | reverse complement strand
TATGGAGGCAGCGCTGGTCACCCTCAGACCGGCAGGTGTCTGGTCTGGGGACCAGCAGCCCTGGGGAGAACGTGAGGAAGCAGAGGTCCCCTGGAGGAAAGGGTGACGGCACCCCTGTCTGGGAGGACAGTGCGCAGCACCCATCCCAGCCTGCAGGTGCACCCATCACCTACTGTGGGCAGCTCAATCCCAGCTTGTTGAAGGGAAGACCCGTGTCCATAATCCCCTATTTGCAACAGAATCCATAAAGGGGAGTTTGTGGGTCAACACGTATACAGTGTTTAAGGTACAAGTCTCGAATTCCAACATCCATGGTCTGCTTGTCCACCTTGAGCCTTGTTTGGGAAGCAGGGGTGGGGACGCCCGGGGCTGTGACCTGTGGGAGGGGTGGGGAGGGGGAGCTCTGAATGGAGTGACCAAAGCACACGGGGTGACCTGCCCAGGAGGGACCCTCTCGGGCCCCAGCCCCTCTCCTGACCTCGTGCACTATGGCGAGGGTGTGATGAGGAAGGTGCTGGCCCTTGGCTGGCGAGTTCCGTAGCTGGTGTCGGAGCTGCTCAGGCTGCACACCGGGCTCGGATCCCAGAGCTGGCGCAAGAGCTGAAGCTGCAGCTGCCCCAGTCTCGGGAGCCGCAGCTCGCATCGCTGTTGGACCTGGCTCGAGCTCTGGGGCAGGTGCTAGAGCTGAATCCCCCTCCAGAGATGATCTAGATCCGGTTCCGCACTTGGATAAGGCTCTTGAACCCACGAACGGCTTTCCTCCCCCGCCCATTTCATGGATGACAAAACTCGGGGCGGTGACGGAACCGGCTACATGGGGGTAATGTCTACGGGGGGATTCAGCCCAAGGATCCTGCATGCCCTTCTCCTCGTGCCCCATACAGGTCGGTCCTGAGCTGCCCGAAAGGGGGAAGGGCCTGAATCGCTGCTCCCGGCACCTGATCCCACCTGATCAGAGACACTTCCCTGGGACGTGAAGTCCTCCTTTGACCTCTACTCCGGCCAGCCCCACGCGAGCAGGGACCATGCTTCCTCACCGCTGGGTCCCCAACCCCAGAACAGTGCCTGGTAGTGGTATCAGTTCACATTGTAGTGAATCACAGGGATCCTCCAGCAGCCCCTTGATGTGGGGGATGTTGCTTACAGAAGAGAGATCTGGGCCACAGTCTTGTGTTCACTCTTTCATCCACTCGTGCAGCATCCCCACCTGTGTCTGTTTGCTGGAATTCAGAGGGGACCCCCAGACACCCTCCCTGCCCTCGGAACTCCCAGCCCAACCTGTAGGTCAGCATCTCACCTACGGTC
>NW_027408555.1:0-1305 GCF_003265705.2 Callorhinus ursinus | reverse complement strand
GCATGGAACACAGCTCGGAGGGGCTTGGGTCTGTTCTGGGGTCCAGGCAAAACCACCCCCCTCCGTCCTGTGTCCCAGCCCCCATGGGAAGGTAGTAATGAACTGATTCTGACCTTGTCCTCTCACAACACAGACTTCCAGGGGCTCCCATTAGGGTTAGGATCAGGTCCCAGGGCTTCGTCTGTGCCCGTGTGCTGGGCAGTCCCCACAGTGGCCCCTGGCACCCCTGAATCCTGGTCACACATCCCTGTGGAATCGCCTCCCCTCCAGGGTGGATGGCCTGTGTGACGGCCCTCTCAGGAATAGAATGGCACAAAATGCCGGGATGTCATTTCCAAGCTGGTGGAGGAAAGTCTATGACGTCTCCTGCTTCCCTCTGTCCTGTGTTCATTCTCTGTCTCCTTCTCTGTCTCTGTGTCTGTGTCTCTCACAGGAGCAGGACCTGTGGGTTCCATGGGCGATGTGAGAACCCTCAGAAGCCTCCCTTGTCCCCATTTCCCTCTCCAGTCCTGGTGATCCAGTCCTTCTTAAGTCTTCCTCACCCTGACCAGAACAGTGATTCTGGATCCTCTTCCACATGGGGACCCTGAGGCTGGAACAAGGAGGGCCCTGAACTTGGTCTCCAGACTGGTGGCCCAGTGCTCTGCCACGTTCTGCGTACCCAGATCCTCAGCCCCCCAAGCCCCCAGTCTGTCCTCTGCTGAGAAGGACCTCGAGGGAGTACAAAGCATTTCCCCAGCACTGGGAGCACAGTGGGTCAGGGATGGAGATCCCACGCCAACAGGCTCTTCTACAAGCCTGTGGGACCCTTGGGACACTGCATCTCTGCAGCCCAATTGACAGAAGAATAAGCTGAGTCCTTTTGTGCTGTATCCCCTCTGGACTTGGGGGTGGGTATCTCTTCCTACGCCCAAGTGCCCAGCGCGGTGGTGGACACCAGAACCCAGACGCTGTCTTCTCCAAGCGCACTGGAAACCCCCTGGGTCCCTTGGGGACCCCTGACCATCCGCGTGGCATGTCTCCCCTCCCCATGCTCTGGATCTGGGTCCTTGCCAGGAGACCTAATGCCCTGCCCCATGGCCCAGCTGTCTCCAAACTCTTTCTTCTTTCCCGCACTTGACACCCACCTCGCTCCCAGGGTATCCTCCCCTTCTGACACCCAGCTGGGCAGTCAGATTGGTGTGTGTGTGGGGGTGGGTGTGCAGGTGCACATGCCTCTACGTGCCTGGCGATGCCAAGGTCATGTCCCCATATGGGACTGGGTGTGTAGCTATCCCCGAGGATCTGAGGGGCTCTCACCCCCAA
>NW_027408554.1:0-1305 GCF_003265705.2 Callorhinus ursinus | reverse complement strand
TCGTCGTCCCTGCCGCGGCCCCTCCTGCCAGGGGACCCGGGGACCGCCCCTCAGCGGCCTGACTCTGGGGCAGTTCAGCCATGGCCCCGGGTCCCGCGGAGACCTCCTCCCGTACTCTTGGCGCTGCCTGCGCCCCAGCCCCTCCGCGACCTTGCGACCTTGCGCCGCGGCTTCCCGGGGTCGGACTGGGACGGCTCCGGGGGACCCGACTCCCCAACGCCCGACTGAGCGAGGGGAGCGAGAACCAGGGTCCGGAGAGGAAATCTCTGGGTGCCTGAGGACCCCGCCGGGTGGAGAGACGGGGTTTCCGGGACCTGCCCGTGAGCACCAGCCTGGGTCCCCAGTCCCGCTCCCCACGCCGGGTCCCCTGCTAGGCCAGCCCAACGTCCGGACGGAACCTGGGCCCCGGACTGAGCCGCGCGCCCCGCCCGGAGCAGCAGGAGGCCCTGGCAGCCTGGCCATCCCGCCCAAGGTGGAGCACCTCATTCACCGCCTTGGCCCTGGGGCCCCTTCGCCCCCTGCTGGAAGCTGGCTGAGCGCTCCTTGGTGCCACCAGGGCTGTGCCCTAGGATGGCTGGGCCGCCACACTGTGTCCCCGCCAGGGGGGCTGGAAGGGACATTCTGAGGGCCGGCGGGATGCCCGCGATCGCCCCCTCCTCTCCAGCTAGGACATGGCCGGCCCCGTTGCAGAGGTTTCTTTCTGGTCAGCAGGGCACCTGCGGTAGGTGCTATGGTGCTCCTTCCACGGGTGAGGGAGCTGAGACTCAGGGAGGGAAGCACCCCTGAGGGTGGACTCACCTGCCCTCCTGCCTCGCTCAGTCCTGGAATTCCTATTCCTTACTACCCCCCACCACTCAGTTCACCCAGGTTCTTCCCGCTCAGAATGTCACCTCCCCTCCGCTCCATCAGGGAGCAGTGTCCCCCAGAAGCCCAGTATCCCCGGCTTGATGCTCCTCTTGCTCACTCTTAGGGTCCTCCATCAGCCCCTCACCCCTTCCCGTCTCCAGGCAGATGATGACATTTCCCCGGCTTTGGCCCCGCTGACCTCAGGGTGGCGCATCACTAAAGCTCTCAGATTCTGTAGAGACACCTGCACACAGCCTCAGCTGATCTGCGCTGTGTCCTCAGCCCCACCCCACCTTCCCAGGCTACGAGGTTAGAAGGGGAAATACAAATGCAGCCCTCCAGCGGTGGCTCTCGAGGGAAACTGGGACACCAACATAACTCAGACACAGTGGGACAGGGTCGCTGGTCATCTGGAGGGTGTGGTGGCAAGCAGAAGCTGAGGACACTGTGCTCCAAGAC
>NW_027408553.1:0-1306 GCF_003265705.2 Callorhinus ursinus | reverse complement strand
TGGTGGACCGTCACTCATGATGGGCAGGCCAGCTTGCTATGGGGACAGGGACTGTGTTCTACTCCCTGGCCAGCCCTCCTGCTGCAGATGTGATAAGACAGTTGTTTCCTGTTTGGTTCTCGAGCCCTTAGCTCAGCAAGGTGGTTGGTGGGAAGCAGCTCACTGGCAGCATTATCGATTCTTGCGCAGTGTGCCCCGTCCTTCCTCAGAGGAGGCACAGCAGATGTCCTCTGCCTGGTGTCTGTGAATTCAGCCAGCAGAAGCAGTTCTTCCAGAGCCCCACCCCTGAGAAATCCTCTCCACATTCCTGTGCTGTGTGCAAGAGGTCACTTTTCATTTGGAACTGAAATCTCAGCTCCTGCCATTAGGTTCTGAGGCCACACAGGACACCAGTATCCGTGCAGTTCTGCTTCTGCATGGGGCCTGATGTGCAACACCGAGGCTGAGCCCTGTCGGCCTGTTGATGCCGCTGCAGGCTCCTTCCTGGAAAATGTACAGCAAAGCCTGGTTTGTGATGATATCGTAGGAAAGAGGGCCAGGTGCACCACTCTGCCTGACCGCAGGTGTATGCCGGACGTCAATCCCAGGTGGTTGTTGCAGGGAGGAGAGATGTCTGTTTCTCAGGACCTGGGCCAGAGGGAGATTTGGACCCTGGGATGGGCCTCTGCTCAGCTTTCTCAGATGAGCACCTCAGGCAAGGAGAGGAACTGTGAGTGCTCTCCTGTAATTGAGGAAGTTGTCCTGCTTCAGGTCTCATGGGCAGGTGGATTCCTCGTGTGGCTCATTTTCCTGATAGTGTTCAGGGTGCAGTCGGTGGACCCCTGGTCCTTGGTATCCTGGCTGTGCAAGAGCCCTGGGGCACCTTTTCCCCCGGGGCTTTGGACCAGGAAATCGGACGGAGTCAGTGGTGAAACCTTCAGTGTAGGCCTTCTTTCTGCCCTGCTGAGATGGACTGGTGACTGTGATAACTGCTACGGAAATAAAGAGCAGGAGACAGGGCTGGGTTGCTGCAGGGGAGGTAAGGGTGGTGCTTGCTATTCACATAGGGGTCAGGTGGACTTCACTAGGGACATGATACTTGAGTCAAGATCTAAAGATGGTGAGTGATATCAAGTCAAGAGTATTCTAAAAGGAAGGGAAAGCATGTGCAAAAGACCCAAGGCAGAAGCATACCAGAAATGTCCAGAAGTAGCAAGAAGGGCCTGTGGCAGCAGAAGACAGCTTAGGACCTGACCTCAGGGAGGTGACAGAGAAAGACAGAAAGCCATTGCAGTGCTGTGACCAAATGGGACTCTGTTTCAGTGGG
>NW_027408552.1:0-1306 GCF_003265705.2 Callorhinus ursinus | reverse complement strand
GATTGCACCTCATCAATAGCCTTTTTGATTTCGATTTGGTTAGATTTTAGTTCTTTTATTTCTCCAGAAAGGGTTTCTCCAATAACTTCCAAGCTTTTTTCAAGCCCAGCAAGTATCTTTAAAGTCATGATTCTGAACTCTAGGTCCGACATCGTACTAATGTCCGTATTGAGTAGGTCCCTGGCTGACGGTACTACCTCTTGTTCTTTTTGCTGAGGTGATTTCTTTCGTCTTGTCATTTTGTCCAGAGGAGAACAGATGAATGAGAGAACAAAATGCTAACAGGTTTACAACGTCCCCTGCAAATATACTGTATGCAAATCAGAAAAGACCTGAAACCAGGGGAAAAGAAAGGGAAAGAAAGAAAAAAGAAAGAGAAAAAGAAAAAAAAAGGAAAAAAAAAGATAAAAACAAAAACAAAACAATACAAAAAAAGCAGAATATGATCAAATATGATCAGGCTATTGCATAGATCAGTGCCACACACTAGATTTGGGGCGTATTTTGGTCTGTTAGAAAAAAGTGCCTCCTAAAATTTTAAAGGAAGAAAGACATATATGTACAAAATTAGGGTTGATACAATGAAGGGATGGAAGATGACTGTAAAGATGAAAATTATAAAAGATTTTATAAAAGGACTTGGTAAGAGAAGTTGTTTGAAAAAAGAAAGAAGATTTAAGAAAGAAAAAAAAAGGAAAAAGGGAGAGAATGTGATAAGGCAGGAGACTAGAACAAAGCCATACAGTAGTTATTTAGGGTATATTTTGATCTGTTAGAAGAAACTGTACCTCAAAATTTTAAAGAGAGAACAACTTATATATATATGCCAAAAATAAGGGTAACTACGATGAAGGGATAAAATATGACTCTAAAAATGAAAAATAAAAAATGTTTTGTTTTTTTTTTTTAAAAAGGGATTGATAAGATGTTGGTTGAAAAAGGGAAAAAGAAAAATAAAAAAAAACAGTCAACAAAAATTAACTTTGATGAAATAATGGATCATGGTAGAAAAAAAAAAAAGCCATGAATCTATGTGCAGTATTCCCCTAGCGCTGGAGTTCTCCCATTCTCCTTGATCGATCAACTTGGTCTTGGCTTGTTGGCTGTTTGTGCTGATCTTCTGGGGGAGGGGCCTGTTGCTGTGGTTTCCAAATGTCTTTGCCGGAGGCGGAATTGCCCCGCCCTTGTCGGTCCGGGCTAAGGAAGCTGCTCCAGTTTGTTCTCAGGAGTTTTGTTCCCTGCAAGCTCTCGGTACAGCTTTGGAGGACCAGGGCAGAAATGGTGGCCTCCCAATCTCCACCCGGAG
>NW_027408551.1:733-1306 GCF_003265705.2 Callorhinus ursinus | reverse complement strand
TTTTCCATTTCTTTGTGTCTTCTTCAATTTCTTTCATGAGTATTTTATAGTTTTCTGAGTACAGATCCTTTGCCTCTTTGGTTAGATTTATTCCTAGGTATCTAATGGTTTTGGGTGCAATTGTAAATGGGATAGACTCCTTGATTTGTCTCTCTTCTGTCTTGTTGTTGGTGTATAGGAATGCCACTGATTTCTGTGCATTGATTTTATATCCTGCTACTTTACTGAATTCCTGTATGAGTTCTAGCAGTTTTGGGGTGGAGTCTTTTGGGTTTTCCACATACAGTATCATATCATCTGCAAAGAGTGAGAGTTTGACTTCCTCTTTGCCGATTTGGATGCCTTTGATTTCTTTTTGTTGTCTGATTGCTGTGGCTAGGACTTCTAATACTATGTTGAATAGCAGTGGTGAGAGTGGACATCCCTGCCGCGTTCCTGACCTTAGGGGAAAGGCTCTCAGCCTTTCCCCATTGAGAATGATACTCGCTGTAGGTTTTTCATAGATGGCTTTTATGATATTGAGGTATGTACCCTCTATCCCTATACTCTGAAGAGTTTTGATCAAGAAAGGAT
>NW_027408551.1:0-633 GCF_003265705.2 Callorhinus ursinus | reverse complement strand
TTAATGTACTGTTGGATCCTATTGGCTAGTATTTTGGTGAGAATTTTTGCATCCATGTTCATCAAGGATATTGGTCTGTAATTCTCTTTTTTGATGGGGTCTTTGTCTGGTTTTGGGATCAAGGTAATGCTGGCCTCATAAAATGAGTTTGGAAGTTTCCCTTCCATTTCTATTTTTTGGAACAGTTTCAGGAGAATAGGTATTAATTCTTCTTGAAATGTCTGATAGAATTCCCCCGGGAAGCCGTCTGGCCCTGGGCTTTTGTTTCTTGGGAGATTTTTGATGACTGTTTCAATTTCCTTAGTGGTTATAGGTCTGTTCAGGTTTTCTATTTCTTCCTGGTTCAATTTTGGTAGTTGATACATCTCTAGGAATGCACCCATTTCTTCCAGGTTATCTAATTTGCTGGCATAGAGTTGCTCATAATATGTTCTTATAATTGTTTGTATTTCTTTGGTGTTGGTTGTGATCTCTCCTCTTTCATTCATGATTTTGTTGATTTGGGTCATTTCTCTTTTCTTTTTGATCAGTCTGGCCAGGGGTTTATCAATCTTGTTAATTCTTTCAAAGAACCAGCTCCTAGTTGCGTTGATCTGTTCTACTGTTCTTTTGGTTTCTAGTTCATTGATTTCT
>NW_027408550.1:0-1306 GCF_003265705.2 Callorhinus ursinus | reverse complement strand
GGGGGGGAGGGGATGGTGGGGAATCTATTGATTAAAAAAGGCTTAAGGGATATAACAAAAAATCACAAAATATAGACCCTATTTGTGATTCAAAGAAACTTACATTTTTTTTACATATAATTTTTTTTTAGAATAACAAAAAATATTCTACTAAAACATAAGATTTACAGAAGTTTCCAGACAAGCCATACAAAATGGTCACAAGCTTTTTCTTGAAGGAAGGATTCTACACTTGACAGCAAGTCACAATGGTATTAGTGAGGGCTGTGATGTTTGTTTAATGTTCCCATTTTGGTTCAAACAATCAAGCTTGTCCATCTACAGCGTCTAAATAAAGTTAGACTTGGCTAGAAAGCATATTCTAAAGAACTGGTTAGCTGCTTTTAACCAATGGAATTAGATCACCATAAAAGGGGGGAAAGGAGCCCAAAAAATTAAAATAAAACTACCTCTCCCCCTCAAAAAAAGTAATAAAGAAAAACACCCACACCCCTGCAGCTAACCCTGACAACTACCTTCATTCACAGTGCTTTATACTCAAACCATGATGGGGAAATGAATAAAAGCAGAGAAGGGCCACTGCTTTTAAACGTTTCACAACAATCCGGATGGTACTTCTAGCCTCTGCTCATGCTTTACAACAGTGAATCAGGACAAGACATAGGTTTGCTAATGTGCATTTAATCACCAAAGGACTGAAGATGTCTGGGCTTTTATTCTGTAATGTTTCTAAGACTGTGTCCATTAAATGCAAACAAAAAAGGAAGAAGTCTTGGCAGAACAGGAGAACAGGAGAACTTGATGATCAGATCGATTTTAAATATTATTCATGGCATATAGCCTAGTCCATGCTCTAGCTGTTTCTATGGCTTGGGCTTCGTTGGTCTTCCACTGCTCCGCTACATCATTTGCTAATGGATCATCTGGATTGGGAGCACTTAACAAAGCCTGGATCGATAGCAGAACTGTGCGGATCTGCAGTGCTGGGGACCACTTATCTTTCAAAATATCTAAACATATTCTTCCCAACTTGTCTACATTAGGATGATAAATTTTGGTCATGAAACGTACTTTAGGGGCTGCCATCGGGTATTCTTCTGGTAGGAATAGTTCAAGCTTAAAAGTCCCTCCCTCAAAGGGGGAATCCTGGGGGCCAGCAATGACCACATGAAAATAACGGGCATTGCTCTCATCTGGTTCTGCTTTAATGCCAGGAACTGGTTCTGCCAGCAAACGCTGGGTTTCCTTGATAATCCTGCAACAACAACAAAATCTCAGAGGAGAGAGCGGAAGCTCCGGGATCAAA
>NW_027408549.1:0-1306 GCF_003265705.2 Callorhinus ursinus | reverse complement strand
TTCAGAGGACACTTATTTAGTGTGATGAGCACCGAGGAAGGTACAGGTTTCAGAGGACACTTACTTACTGTGATGAGCACCGAGGAAGGTACAGGGATGAGAGGACACTTACTTAGTGTGATGAGCACCGAGGAAGGTACAGGGTTCAGAGGACACTCATTTACTCTGATGAGCACCGAGGAAGGTAGAGGGTTCAGAGGACACTTACTTAGTGTGATGAGCACCGAGGAAGGTACAGGGTTCAGAGGATACTTAGTGTGATGAGCACCGAGGAAGGTAGAGGTTTCATAGGACACTTACTTAGTATGAGGAGCACCGAGGAAGGTACAGGGTTCAGAGGACACTTACTTACTGTGATGAGCACCGAGGAATGTACAGGGTTTAGAGGACACTTACTTCGTGTGAGGGCACCGAGAAGTTACAGGTTTCAGAGGACACTTACGTACTGTGATGAGCACCGAAGAAGGTACAGGATTCAGAGGACACTTACTTACTGTGATAATCACCAAGGAAGGTACAGGTTTCAGAGGACACTTATTTACTCTGATGAACACCGAGCAAGGTATAGGGTTCAGAGGATACTTACTTACTGTGATGAGCACCGAGGAAGGTATAGGGTTAAGAGGATACTTACATACTGTGATGAGCACCGAGGAAGGTACAGGGTTAAGCGGACACTTACTTACTGTGATGAGCATCGAGGAAGGTACAGGTTTCAGAGGACACTTACTTACTGTGATGAGCACCGAGGAAGGTACAGGTTTCAGAGGACACTTACTTACTGTGATGATCACCGAGGAAGGTACAGGGTTCAGAGGACTCTTACTTAGTGTGATAAGCACCGAAGAAGGTACAGGGTTCATAGGACACTTTCTTAGTGTGATGAGCACCGAGGAAGGTACAGGGTTCAGAAGACACTTACTTAGTGTGATGAGCACCAAGGAAGGTCGAGGTTTCAGAGGACACTTACTTTGTGTGATGAGCACCGAGGAAGGTACAGGGTTCAGAGGACACTTACTGACTGTGATGAGCACCGAGAAAGGTACAGGGTTCAGAGGACACTTACTGACTGTGATGAGCAACGAGGAAGGTACAGGGTTCAGAGGACACTTACTTAGTGTGAGGAGCACCGAGAAGTTACAGGGTTCAGAGGACACTTACTTACAGTGATGAGCACCGAGGAAGATACAGGGTTCAGAGGACACTTACTTACTCTGATGAGCACCGAGGAAGGGACACGGTTGAGTGGACAGTTACATACTGTGATGAGCACCGAGGAAGGGACAGGTTTCAGAGGACACTTACT
>NW_027408548.1:0-1307 GCF_003265705.2 Callorhinus ursinus | reverse complement strand
GGGGACAAGCAGGCTTCCTGCTGAGCAATAACCCCGACGTGGCGCTCAATCCCAGGACCCTGGGATCACGACCTGAGCCGCAGGCAGCCGCTTAACCGACTGGGCCACCCAGGCGCCCCCTTTATTTTGATAGTTTTACATTTTAAATTTATCTACAATTTTGAATGAATTTTGGTGTAAGTTTTAAAGCCTGTGTCTGCATTTCACTTAATTCCGTATGGTTTCTAATTAATAGTTTCTATTTCTGGAGAAGTCAGGGGATAATTGGACTCCATTTCAGTTCGAATTTCCCAAATGTAATGGATTCAGCTGGACCCCAGATGGGTCAGGTGCCTCCACGCAACTGAGTGCACCGCATCCTCCACTGCCCCCACCTCCCGCAGGGGGCGCCCGAGTCCTGCTCCGCGACCCCTGCGGGGCATGCACGCTCAGCCCCCCTCCTCCCGTGAGAGGACAGGTGTTCCAAGGCCTCAGGACCGACCCACTGTGCTGACGCCCAGGCTTCGGGAGGACTTGGGGCCTCAGCCACGGTCATTAGCTGACAGGAACTAGGCCCCATCAGGACGCGCTGTGGAGACTTCGGGAGGACGTGGGGCCGGGTCCACGCTGACAGGAGCCGGGCCTCCTCTGGACCCGCTGTGGGGACTTCGGGAGGACGTGGGTCCGTGTCCACGCTGACGGGAGCCGGGCCTCCTCAAGACCCGCTGTGGAGACTTCGGGAGGACGTGGGGCCGTGTCCACGCTGACGGGAGCCGGCCTCCACAGGACCCGCTGTGGTGACTTCGGGAGGACGTGGGGCTGCGTCCACACTGACGGGAGCCGGGCCTCCTCAGGACCCGCTGTGGAGACTTCGGGAGGAGGTGGGGCCGTGTCCAAGCTGACTGGAGCCGGCCTCCTCTGGACCTGCTGTGGAGACTTCGGGAGGACGTGGGACGTGTCCACACTGACGGTAGCCGGCCTCCTCAGGACCCACTGTGGAGACTTCAGTAGGACGTGGGTCCGCATCTATACTGACAGGAGCCGGGCCTCCTCAGGACCTGCTGTGGAGGACGTGGGTCCGCGTCCACGCTGACGGGAGCCGGCCTCCTCTGGACCCGCTGTGGGGACTTCGGGAGGACGTGGGTCCGCGTCCACACTGGCGGGAGCCGGGCCTACTCAGGAACCCCTGTGGAGACTTCGGGAGGACGTGGGGCCGTGTCCACACTGATGGTAGCCGGGGCTCCTCAGGACCCGCTGTGGAGACTTCGAGAGGACATGGGTCCGCGTCCACGCTGACAGGAACTAGGCCTCCTCAGGAAGCGCTGTGG
>NW_027408547.1:0-1307 GCF_003265705.2 Callorhinus ursinus | reverse complement strand
TTCAACAAATGGTGTTGCGAAAATTGGACAGCCACATGCAGAAGAATTAAACTGGACCATTTCCTTACACCACAGACAAAAATAGACTCCAAGTGGTTGAAAGACCTAATCGTGAGACAGGAGTCCATCGAAATCCTAAAGGAGAACACAGGTAGCAACCTCTTCGACCTCAGCCGCAGCATCTTCTTCCTAGAAACATCACCAAATGCACGGGAAGCCAGGGCAAAAATGAACTATTGGGATTTCATCAAGATAAAAAGCTTTTGCACAGCAAAAGAAACAGTCCACAAAACCAAAAACAACGATCAGAATGGGAGAAAATATTTGCAAATGACATATCAGATAAAGGGCTAGTATCCAAAATCTATAAAGAACTTATCAAACTCAACACCCAAAGAACAAATAATCCAATCAAGAAATGGGCAGAAGACATGAACAGACATTTTTCCAAAGAAGACATCCAAATGGCCAACAGCAGATGAAAAAGTGCTCAACATCGCTCGGCATCAGGGAAATGCAAATCAAAACCTCAATGAGATACCACCCCACACACGTCAGAATGGCTAAAATTAACAAGCCAGGGAACGAAAGATGTTGGCGGGGATATGGAGAAAGGGGAACCCTCGTACACTGTTGGTGGGAATGCAAGCTGGTGCAACCCCTCTGGAAAACTGTATGGAGGTTCCTCAAACAGTTGAAATTAGAGGTACCGTTCGATGCAGCAATTGCACTACTGGGTATTTACCCCAAAGATACAAACGTAGGGACCCGAATGGGTATGTGCACCCCAATGTTTATAGCAGCAATGTCCACAATAGCCAAACTGTGGAGAGAGTCAAGATGTCCATCAACAGATGAATGGATAAAGAAGGGGTGGTATATATTCACAATGGAATATTATGCAGCCATCAAAAGGAATGAGATCTTGCCATTTGTAACGACGTGGATGGAACTGGAGGGTGTTATGCTGAGTGAAATAAGTCAATCAGAGAAAGACATGTATCTTATGACCTCACTGATATGAGGAATTCTTAATCTCAGGAACAAACTGAGCATTGCTGGAGTGGTCGGGGGTGGGAGGGATGGGGTGGCTGGGTGATAGACTTTGGGGAGGGTATGTGCTACGGTGAGCGCTGTGAATTGTGTAAGACTGTTGAATCACAGATATTTACTTCTGAATCAAATAACACAACATATTTTAAGAAAAAAGAAAAAGAAGAAGATAGCACGAGAGGAAGCATGAAGGGGAATAAGTCAGAGGTGGAGACGAACCAGGAGAGATGTTGGACTCTGAATTACAAACTGAG
>NW_027408546.1:0-1307 GCF_003265705.2 Callorhinus ursinus | reverse complement strand
GATCCCATTTTCTCTGTTCACTTATTGCTTACAAAATATATTCTGATCATCTGTTTCCTAAAAGTAACCTTTACTAGAAAGGGAAGGTGAGATTTACTCTTTGTGTGTTTTTAACATATCATTTGTTCCTTCATCTAACAGCGTTTATTCATTTGGGCCTAGGATGTTGTTGAATGGCCAGCATCTAATGTTAGTTGGCTTTTATTCATCAGATACAGGCTTGGATGATGTCTTGTCATTTGTCAAAGGTGATGTTTCATAATTGATTAGTCTTTTCATCAGAAGAGTTACAATTAGGGTCGAGGGAAAAATCAAAATTATTCAAAGCAGCCTTTTACTGTTTAAAAGATGAGATTGACTTTCTAGTTTTTCTAAATGTGTCATCTAGATATTTTTACATGCCGATTTTCTCTGTAGTTTCTTTGGTGGTGGAGTCAAAGGAGAGTGTTTGAGATTTCTGGAGGCTGGTGGCATCAAGGGCCTTGAGGTCGGGAGCACTGGTTTGAGTTCTGGAACTGCTTGCCTGACCCTAGGTGAGTCAGGTTATCCCACTGAGCTTCCATTGACTCTTTATGAAATTGCTGGAATCTAATATCTATGGAAAGGCTTTATCCACAGAAACTCTTTTGTCTAATGAAAAGCAATTAAAAATGAGGTGATTTGGGCTGTATTAATCCGTGAATAATAGTTTGAAAGCCCCCCATCGTAGGATATGGTGTTTTATTGTACAAGGAGTCCTCAGAAAGCTGCAATGAAAGAATCAGGTCTCAGAGCATGTCCATGTTCAATTGATACGTTCCTTACAGTTTGCCCAGGTAGGAAGGTAAGTGCAGAGAAATACAACAGAAGGGGAAAGTAGTGTACCATTCATTAGGTAGCCTTCCACCTTTCTCACGAAAGCCTTGGGCCAGTGTCAATTTGGAAGAAGAGGGGGAGTCCTGGAGCTCTGTAGTGGATGGGGGAGTTCCAGGAGTGGGTAAACCTGACAGGGGTCTCAGAAGAGAGCTGAGGGCATTGAGCAGGGGGGTGTGGGCAGGGTGAGCTCCAGCGGTGGCTGTGGGTCTCCCAGGTGAGAGTTGTGACAGGTGAGGGCGGTGAGGAGGTTCCTGGCTGAGGACAGGTGATGTCCAGGTGGAGAGCTGGCCGAGAAACTTCTTCTGTGCCACAAGCCTCACCCAACACACACGACATCATCGTCTGTCCCTGTCACTCCAGTTCAGACGTCTCAGAGTTGCCAGGCCAAGACATTTGTTTGAAGGTCTTTCTTTGTGTGTGTGAAGTTTCAAAACTTTGATTATGGAAATGAC
>NW_027408545.1:0-1307 GCF_003265705.2 Callorhinus ursinus | reverse complement strand
CATTTTCAGAATAAAAACGAACTTGATGTTAAAGGTGTTTTGTTCCGCTTTGTTTTGGGGTGGGGGAAAGGACATGCTCCTTCACTTCCTTATCCTCATTTTCTGAGCATCTGTGATACACCAAGGACTGAGTTTGGTGCTGGCGAAGCAGCATTGGTCAAGACCTGGGTCCTGCTCTCCAATCAGCATGTGGTGGGGAAGACAGAGGCAGACCAGTGAACAAGCGGGCACTTTCAGATGGCGAGAGAACGGGGGGGCAGTCACAGAGTGGGGGAGCGAGGTGAGGCATGGGGGGCGCCACAAGGGGAGACTGATAAGAGGCAGGGTCCAAGGAGCTGGCCACGTGAAAAGCCAGGCGGACAGGGAGGAGGCATGGACGTCAGTGGGTCTGATAGGGAGGAGCGGCGGAAGGGGAGGCGGCACAGAGTGACGTTGGAGAGATAGGGGGTCTTCTGGATCAGCAAGGGTTCAATTTTTAATCAGGGAGGGGTGGGGCACAGAGAGAGACGGACACAGGGACACTTGTGGAGAAACGGAGCAGGAGGAGGAAGGATGGAGGGAAGTGGGAGAGAGCGAAATGAAGGATGAATCGCTGTCACTGCGTGATGGGGCTGTGGTGGCCGCTTCGTGGCCCTGGGGCATCCCGGCACCTGCCCTGTGCCCGGCACTGCCCTGCGAACCTCTCACCACATGGCTCTCACCTGGTTTCCCTTGGACGCTGTCTCTGCTGCCTCTCACTTTCTGCTCCTGTGGCCTCCAGCCTGGGTCCCTGCTTCTGGCCCAGGATTTGGCAGTTACACATTTTTATCCAGTGCCCGAACCTTGATGTGTGCCAGCAGCCTGGGGCCTGGGTCCCCCTGCCCGTCTGGTCCTGACCTTGCCGCTGGTGGGACCTCATGCTTCTGTCTGGGACACCTGCGGTCACCACGCCGTCCTCCAGGGGCCGGCTTCAGTGTCTCCGCCGCAGGCTTCTGGGTCCCTAGAAATTGGATGCTGCAGTGGGGGTGATACATTTCTTAGCAGCTGGAATTGGCAGCAGCCTTGTGCCCATGCCTTACATGCAGTGGTTCACCACCTACAATTCCAGTAATGCTGGGCGTGGGGCTGGTAGTCTCGTCTGGTGACAGAGGTGGCCCCTGGCTCCACACCCCACGCAGGACTAAAACGGTGTTTCAAATTCTGCTTATGAATTCTGTCAATAATTCTAATATAAACTTGTAATAATTAAATTAGAACCAGCCTATAGGTTTGGTTCTGAGTAGGAAGATTGACAGGCCTCCCGCTCTTTGTCCTGCCTCCCTTCCTCT
>NW_027408544.1:0-1307 GCF_003265705.2 Callorhinus ursinus | reverse complement strand
CTGGCTGTTTGTGCTGATCTTCTGGGGGAGGGGCCTGTTGCTGTGGTTTCCAAATGTCTTTGCCGGAAGCGGAATTGCCCCGCCCTTGTGGGTCCGGGCTAAGGAAGCTGCTCCGGTTTGCTCTCAGGAGCTTTTGTTCCCTGCAAGCTCTCCGTACAGCCTTGGAGGACCAGGGCAGAAATGGTGGCCTCCCAATCTCCACCCGGAGGAGCCGAGAACTCGGGGCCCCGCTCCTCAGTGTGCCCCCAGAGAAAAGCAGTCACTCCCGTGTCCCCGGTCTCCGGCCGCACTCCGTGCTCACCCGGCCTGTGATCGAGCGTTGCTGTCTCTGGCACCCGACCCCGCACAGAGTCTCCAAACCCAGCAGATCCCTGCAGTGCGTTCCCGCACCGCTCCTCCCCGGGAAGGAAGGGGAGTCTCCCCGGATCTGCCGCCTGCTGGGTCCCTGCTGGAGGAGCCGTGCCCCGACTGGGCCGCAGATCACAGTTTATGGCAACCCCGAGCTGAGAGCCCGCGACTCTGCTCCGTCTCTGCAGCCGGCTTCCCCGCTCCGATACCTGGGAGCTCTGGCGCACTCAGGCACCCCCGGTCTCTCTGTGACCCCAAGGGTCCTGAGACCACACTGTCCCGGGAGGATTCCACCCCCCGCTTAGCCACTGCAGCGACGTCCCTCCACGGAGCCAACTTCTAAAAGGTCCGATTTTGTGCTCCGCGGCTCTAGCACTTGCCAGAAGCGGCCGGCGGAGGCCCCTCCCCCGCCGTCTATCCTCCCGAAGATCGCCTCGGATTCACTTCTCCGCACGTCCTACCTTCCAGAAAGTGGTCACTTTTCTGTTCAGAGAGTTGTTGCTACTCTCTTCTTCGGTCTCCTGTTGAGTTCGTAGGTGTTCAGAATGGTTTGATCCCTATTCAGCTGAATTCCTGAGACCAGACGAAATCTAGGTCTCCTACTCCTCCGCCATCTTGCTCCGCCCCCCTCTTCCCTAACACTACTATTAACCTGAACCCTAAAACTAACCCGTACCCTAAACCTAACACCTACCCTAACCCTAACCCCTAACCCTACCCCTAAACCGAACCCTAACCCTAAAGCGTACCCTAACCGTAACCTGTACCATAAATGGTACCCTAAACCAAAACCCTAACCTGTACCGTAAACCGTGCCCTAACACGTACCCTATCTCTAATCCCTACCCTAACCTGTACCCTAACACTATCCCGTACCCTAACCCTATCCCGTACCCTAACCCATGCCCTAAACCGTACCCTAACTCTAACCCTAACCCTGGGTCAACTAGAGAAAAGAG